>NW_028249648.1:0-116282 GCF_964263255.1 Lissotriton vulgaris | reverse complement strand
CCTTAGCAGTGGGGAAGGGTCCAAATCCTTTTTTTTTATTGTTTTTATTAGTTTTTTCCCCAAGCACATTGAGAACTGTACATATCCATCACATCGGTGTGACCATGACACTTTATTTACAGAAAAAAAATTAATAATAATTAAACCAGAGAGGAGAATCACACAGCACTAAAAGGTACAGATTAATTATTCTAGTAGGCTAACATGGTACATCTAAACAGAAAAATAAGCAATATTTGACTCCCCGAGCTCGCTACCCACTGATTGACCCATCTACCCCGCCCAACATCCATTCACGTATAGGCGCCCAAATTTCCGCCCGAATATTCTCTTTCTCCTTCCTTTGCTTCTATAAATCACTGTCTCAAAGCTAAACATAGCCAACAGTCTCGCTCTCCAATTGAAGAAGGTTGGGGTTTCAGAGCTGATTCACTCACTAGTGACGCATGCCCTGACCACTATCATTATAAACAAAAGTGCAACTTCAGCATTATTCATTGTAACAGAGCAATCCTCCAAACCAACCCCCAAAATCACTAGTTCACCCGTTAATGTTATCCGCTTTTGAAACAAAATATTAAAAAACCCTTCCAAATCCTGAAAAAACCTAGTCAAGTTTGGGCATAAGAAAAACATATGAATGGAATCAGCAGCCAGCAAACCACAGCGGTTACACTTGTCACCCCCTATTTTCCCCAACTGAGACACCTTCCTGGGAGAATAGTATAAATCCCATAAAGCCATAAAGTACTGACTACGATGCCTGCCTGTAACAAGCACCTTATTAGCAAGTTCCAAGGATTGATTTATATTGAGGCCAACCACCCCTAATTTTTGCTCCCATTTAAGCTGACAGCTATCCAATTCATCTGAAAGAAAAGCAACCATTTGCTGATAGTATTGCCCTATCCGGGTCTTCTTCCTCATTTCCTCAATTAACTGAATTTTTTCAAGCTGCGATCCTCTATCAAGGCCATGTTTAGTCAAGAAGCTACGAATTTGCAAATATTTGAAAAAGTCTTCCCCTATCCAAAGCGTACTTTGCTTTGAACTCAGAAAAAGCCATCATTTCCCCTTGATCCGTCAAATCGCCTAAACAAGAGATGCCGTTTCTATCCCATTTAAAAATAACCTGATCTCTAAAATTTGAAGGGAGAGTCCCTGCGGCGTCGAACGAAGTATAACAATTCACTTTCGGTATATTACATACCCGTCTAATTCGTTCCCAGACTCGATACGCTGCCCGAAGAGTCTTAACCCTTGTTTCCTTATAGTATGATGGCTGTAACATAGCTGCCCAAAAATACATTATGAAATGCGGAACGCCCCATCCTCCCCTATTCCTTTGAAGAATCATTTTTTTATGGGCCCTCCTTGTTCTACGATATCCCCACAAAAATCTTGCACAGACTCTATCTAATTTCAAAAACACTAATTTGGGGAGGACAAGCATTTTTATAACGTTACATCTGCCATGCAGAGAGAGGTGCAAATGGTCCAGCCTTTCTAGAGTTGTAATAACTTTTTCTATAACGGGTAAGATATTCAGGGCTGGAATCTCATCCACCTTAGGAGTGATTTTGATTCCTAGATATGTAGCCTCTGTCACAACAGATACGCCGGCTGGAGGATCTGGCCTAGAATACAGCACCTGCGTTTTTCCAACATTAAGCTTATATCCAGAAAAAGAGCCAAACTGTGTAGCTAACATTTTAATTGTTGAGAGAGCAGCTGGCAAATCATCCCCAGATACTACAAGAATATCATCAGCATATGCCAATGCTCTGTAATCAACTCCACTCAATCTAATTGGTTTGATATCTTCATGACTGTTAACTTTAGACAGAAATACATCAATATATAAAGCAAATAAAAGGGGAGAGCACGGACACCCTTGACGTGTACCGCGACTAATGTTAAATTCACTGGACAGCAGCCCTAAAATCCGTATTGACACCACTGGACTCATATAAAGTGTATTTACAGCTTGAATGAATGATGGGCAAAATCCTTTCCACCTCAGGACCTCCCACAGGTAACCCCAGGAGACCCTGTCGAACGCCTTTTCGGCGTCCGACAGGATCACCCCAAGGTCAGAGTCTGCTGCTTGTGCCCAATCCAGAAGAGTAATAACCGTTCTGACATGATCAGCAGTATCACGTCCTGGGAAAAAAGCTGTGCTGTACACTAGCTACTAAGGGGGAGATAACCATCCCAAGACGCAGAGCCAGTATTTTGGAATATATTTTGCTATCAGAATTGATTAACGATATGGGTCTGTATGAAGAGGGAGACTGTTCAGTCTTCACCTTTTTAAAAAAAACAACTATCGTGGTTTTCCTTCGTGAATCTGGAGCTACCCCTAATTGTGCATTTTGAAACAGACATGAGCTCTGGCTTCAAAACATGGCGAAACCTTCTATAGAATTCAAGGGGAATTCCCATTGGGCCCAACCGATTTACCCCTAGCTAAGGATAAAATCGCCATTTCCACCTCCTCCTGTGTAACATCAGCTGCCAACGACACATTGTCATCCTCTGAAATGTTGTTAGTTCCTAAATTCCCACAAAATTCCTCCACCTGCCCTTCTATATTTGTTATTATGTCCTCTGTATATAACTCAGCATAATATCTACTGAAAACTTTCAGAATATTAATTGGTGACTCAACTACCTTATCATTATGATCACATATCTTAAAAATTCCATTCAAACTTTCGCTTTTCCGGAGTCTTTTTGCTAGTATCTTCCCAACGTCCTAACCCAATTCATAAACCTGAGTCCTATAAACAGATAACTTACTAACTGTTTTTTCTACAAAATGCTTATGAATTCTCATTTTCATGATCGATATTGACTTTAAAGTATCCTCTATATTCCGCTGATGAGAGAGTTCAACACATTCGATCTCTGATTTCTTTATTTATTTGGCATTGCTTCCCAATCGAACAACTCATTGTAGCGCCCCTAATGCTTGCTTTAAATGCGTCCCAGACAATCTAAGAAGGGGCTGTACCTTGATTTATCCTAAAAAAAATCTGGAATCCAGGTACACATATGCTCACAGTATTCCGGATCAAACAATAAATTACGCTCAAAAGTCCATAGCTTACATTGACGCTGAGTCTTCAAACCACAGTACATTACCAGAGGATTATGATCCAAAATGATTCTTGGCATTATATCTATTTTAGAGTTCGCAGCCAGCTCCTTTGAAATAGAAAAGTAATCTAACCGGACATGCTTCCTATGGGGAGCAGAGTAAAATGTATATCCTGGAGTACTGGCCCTTTGATTCACCCATAGGTCAACCAAGCCTAACTCTCTGATTAGCCCTTTCACAGCCTTAAAAACTCTAGGCTTTTTCCCCATATAGGGGCAATTACTCCCAATATCCATGTTCCTATCCAAGTGAATATTGAAGTCCGCACATAGAACTGAGGGAGTCGGCCAATCTGCTAATTCAATACGTAAATGATGTAGGACTTCTGGATCATCCAAATTTGGTCCGTACACTGCGCATAATGACAATTCCACAATGACCCAACGTCCTTAACTATCCTCTTTCACCCGCTTCTTCACTCCCAGGCCGTATCTCATAAAGATTGCAACTCCTCTAATATTAGACCCTTGCTTGGTACAACCAAGCAGTTCCATTCCCAGCTCCTGTAACACTTTACGATTTTTCCAGGCTATATGTGTTTCCTGTAAGCATAACAGATCATACCGTTGAGTCCTCAACATTTGGGCCAACACCCCCCTCTTTCTTTTATCGTTCAATCCACAGATGTTCCATGTACAAAATAAGAAACGTCCCATCCTTGTTCGTTTAGGAAATGTTATCTGTTTGTTCCACCCAGATCAAGCTATAACACAACAATTCCTCTCCAAAACAAAATATGGTCATAGTCACAACCCCTCTATTAATCCTCACCCAACACCAGTCCACAGTGCCCACCTCCCCTCCCTCTCCACCCTGCCCGCCCAACTTCCCCTCCCCCCGAAACCCCCCCAAATGAGGTGTAAGGACCATGTCCTCAATGATGGGAAGAGAGTTATGAAGTGCACCCCCCTGCAGTCCCCCCAGGATCTCCCATAAACCCATTTTCCTCATTGTGTCACATTAAACACACTTTTACCAGTACTAAAGAGTCCCCAGGAAGAAAAAAAGACAGGAGATGCAGAAGTACATACTATCTACACATACTAGTTTCACATTGTTTTTAAGAACTCTTCTGCCTTAATCTCTGATACAAAAAAATAAGATTTTTCTTTGTATATAACTTGCAGGCTAAAGGGGGGCAGGCTTTCCTTCTGAACCCTGCCCCCCTTCCTATGGAGCTCCTTCTTGAGGAAATTCGTGCCCTTAAGCCACATATGGAAGAGACGAATGCCCACCTACAAAATTTGGAGTCCTCATGGTTCCTCACTGAACAACGAGTTGGGGATTTGGAAAATCATATGAACTCAGTTCAAGGACTTGCTACCCAGGTCCCTCTTATGTCTAAGGAGATATCTCACCTTAAACAGCAGATTGAGCAATTGGAAAACCGTAAAAGATGCAACAACCTGCGTATTTATGGTTTGGTTGAAGGTCTTGAAGGTCCGAACCCAATATCTTTTTTTCAGACTTTCTTACCAACTCTTTTGGGTCTTCCTGATACTCCACCTTTGAATATTCAACGCGCTCATCGTCTTGGCTCAATTTCTCCGTCTGCTTCGTCTTCCTCAAAACCCAGACTTGTTATCCTTTTTTTTCTGGAGTACACAGAGCTACTCAAAGTTCTTCATGCTGCGAAACAACGTGGAAAATTGATTTGGAATGGTTCTACTCTCTTTTTTGGCCAAGACTACGCTAAAGTCACTGCAGATCGTAGAAAAAGATTTTTGGAGATGAGGCCTGCACTACGCAGTTTGAATGCTAGATATGGCTTGTTCCACCCTTGCCTCTTCAGAGTAACTTATAATAATAAGACAACCACTTACGAAGACCCTGCTCTACTTCAGAAATTTTTGGACAATTGCAATGGAGAATCGATGGAAGTTCCTCGACCATGATGACTTATTTTTTCTTCCCTGAGAATTTTGTCGTGTTTTCTCATTGTTTCTCTCTTTCTGTTTGTATTGTATGGTGATTTTTGTAATGTTCTTTATTGTTTTTTCTTGTCTTTCAGTGCATTATGTGTTTTAGTGCTCATCTCTTTCTTTTTTCCCTCATATTGTTTTCTTTTAGGTAAGCTGTATTGTGGTCCCTCATCAATTTGTACCTCATATGTCTTTCCTGGGAGTTGTTCTTCTCCTCGAGATCCCGTTTTGAAGTCTCCTGTTCAGCGTTCCGTTTCCCTTATGTGGTTCCACCAGCCCTGTTCTCTCCGTTTTCTTGTGGTATGTCTTTTGTTGCATTATTTTTCCTTCACATATTGTTCTCTTTTTGCTTCCTTCTATTATGTTCTATTTTCTCTCTATGTATTTTCTTCATTTTTGTATGTCCTTCTGTACTTTTCTCCTGTCTTTTTTCTTTTTTCCCTTTCTCTTCTTTTGGTTTCTCTTTCTTCTCAATTTTCAGATTTTGCAGTCTTTTCTAATTTTTCTCATCGATTTCACTTTCGTTCATGTACATTATCTTTTCTTATCTATTTTGCTTATATTGTTTCTACTTAATCTGGATAAGTTGTTATTATATACTCATGTTATTGTTTCATTGTTCTTGCATCTTCGATATTGTTCATATTTTATGTTAAATGTCGATTAATATAATTTCTTGGAATGTTAGAGGATTGGGGTCTCCTATTAAGAGACAACGTGTTCTTTCCCATTTAGCTCATTTGAAAGCAGATATAGCTTTGTTACAGGAAATTCATGTTAAAGATGTTGAAATCCCTAAATTGCGACTTAACTGGGTAGGCCATGTTTTGCTTCCCCTGGTTCGGGTAAACATAATGGGGTTGCAGTTTTAATGCCATAAACGTTTGAATGTTCAGCTTATATCTCAAAATGCCGATACTGAAGGTCGGTGGGTGGTTGTGCCATTATTAGTTGATAAAATACCTCTCACTATTTTTAATATTTATGCTCCCACTGCTCCTGATAAGTTGTTTTGGCCCCAAATTCTTTCCTCCTCCATGCAATATACGGATGATTATTTTATTCTTGGTGGGGATTGCAACATGATTATGGACCAGTTTCTTGACAGGAAATCTTCCTCCCATTTTTCTCCCTCTCAGGCTCACACAATTTACAAACACTATTTCCCAACGAGCTCTAGTTGATTCCTGGAGGCTTTGTAATCCTACTTTACAAGAGTACACATTTTTCTCTCCAGTTCACTCCTCCCAATCTAGAATTGACAATCTCTTTATTTCTAAAGCTTTGACACAACACATTACTCATTCAGACATTGGTTCTATTTTAATTTCCGACCATGCTCCTGTATCCCTAGGTCTTGATTTACTCCCTCCTGTTAAAGGTACACGACGATGGAGATTTAACAATTCTCTCCTTTTAGATCCATCCTTCGCTGCTGCTTTTCCATATTTTGCTTCACGCTTTTTTACAGAGAATGAGACTCCCCACACTTCTCCTCATTTAATTTGGGACACGTTTAAAGCTGCTTCTAGGGATTTAATTATTTCATATGTTGCCAAGAAACATCGTCTTGCTTCCAAATCTTTATCTTCTTTAACTTCTCAAATTAAACAGCTTGAACATTCTTATTTTTCATCCAAGTCACCTTCTGTTCTAATCCAACTCATTAACGCGAAACTTTCATTTAATAAATTATCTACCAATTCTGCCAACTTGGTCTTACTTAAATCTAGCGCCAAGTTTTACTCTTCGCAAAATAAAGCAGGTAATGTTCTCGCTTATAATCTTAAAGTTAAAAAAGAGCGCACGAAAATTGATTCAATCCTGTCTTCTTCTAATGTATCTTTACATAAAGATGAAGATATTTTGGAAGAATTCACAAAGTTTTATCAAAATCTTTATACTCCTGAATCTCCTCCCTACCTTCTCATATTGATTCTTACCTTTCGTCCATTCCTCCCCCCTCAGTGTCAGATGTTGATGTTTTGCCCCTAGATAAGGATATTCTTCCTAAAGACATACTAGAGGCAATCCAAGTTCTTAAAAGAGGCAAAGCTCCTGGTCCGGACGGATTTTCTATCGAATTCTATTCTCATTTTTCTTCTTTTCTAATACCTAAATTACATCAGTTGTTTTCTTATTTTATTTCCTCTCAGAGATCTGAAGGCCCGTTTCAAGAAGCATTAATTTGTCTTCTTCCCAAAGATAATAAGGATCACACTCTTTGCAAAAACTATCGACCTATTTCTTTGATTAATTTAGATTATAACATTTTTGCAAAAATTTTAGCTTTGCGTTTAGATAAAATTCTTCCTCAACTCATTGGTCGAGAACAATGTGGTTTCATAAAGGGTCGCCATCTTTCGGACAATACTCGACTTTTCTAAATGTTCTCAGTAAATCCCCTTCCTTTTCTCACTCTTTGGCTGATATCGCACTAGATGCTGAGAAAGCTTTCGATAGAGTCAACTGGTCTTTTATGCTGTCTACTTTATCCTGGTTTGGTTTTGTCCCAAATTCATTTCCTATATATCGTTATTGTATTCATTTCCCAGATCCTTTATTTTTGCTAACAGTCTAGTTTCTTCTTCCTTCCCTCTTCTTAGAGGAGTTCGGCAGGGTTGTCCTCTTTCGCCTCTTCTTTTTATTTTAGCGTTAGAACCCTTTTTATCCCGGATTAGATTAAACAATGATATCTCTGGTTTTCCATACGGGGGACAATCAATTGAAGCTGTCTGCCTATGCGGATGATATTCTTTTATTTATTTCCCAACCTCAAACCTCTGTCCCAGCCTTTTTATCCGAAGTATCGTCCTATGCAGCAGTTTCGGGTTATAAACGTAACGTTGATAAGTGTGAAATTCTCCCTCTTAATAAATATTGTGTTCAGGCTGATTTTTCGACTTCATCTTTTCATTAGAATTCATCTAAAATAAAATACTTAGGTCTCTGGTTTACTCCTTCTATTAAAGACACTGTTGCCTTAAATATAAAAAATTTACAGACTACTTTAACAGAATCCACTACTAGATGGCATACTTTATTCCTCTCTTGGTGGGGTAGATTAGACTCCATCAAAATGATGTTGGTTCCAATAATTCTATTTTTTCTTTCTAATCTTCCTGTTAATCTTCCTAAGACTTGTTATAAATCCATTTACTCTATCCTTTCAAAATTCTTATGGCAAAATAAAAAAGCTAGGATGTCCTTTGCCAAACTCAAACGTCCTAAATGTTTAGGTGGAGTTAACTTCCCGGATTTTTCTTCTTATGATACTTCCTTTTTTCTTTCTCATTTTGTTTCCTTTCTATTACATTCTTCTGCTGATATTTCCTCTTTTCCACTATGGGTTACAGTTGAATCCTCTTTCTTTCATCCCTTTACTTTTAAGGAATTTATCTCTTTGCCGCATATTTCGCCGAAACTATCTCTTCCTATTCTTAAAAATTCTAGGAAACTCTTCCTTCCTCTTTTTTTCAATGGTCTTGATGACCGAGATCATTTTTTACAATCCTCCATTTGGTGTAATCCTCTGATTAAGGTCAACAATAGAAAGATTTTCTAGAATGATTGGCATTCTCTTGGCCTCTTTTGGGTTCATTAATTCTTTCAGGACGGCATTTGTCTTCCTTTTTCATCTCTCATTTTCTCTCTCCCTGATTCCTTCCTTCCAAAATATAACCAATTGTGTGTGGCTCTTCAATCTGGTTATAATTCTTTCTATACTTCTCTTCCTTCTACATTGTCTTCTTCTCTTACTATTCCCTTTCTCATTTCTTCTTCTTCAGCCTCTCAAATATATACAAAATTGCAGTACTTCTCCTCTCTGTGATAAATCCAAAACTGAACTTGATTGGGAATCTGATTTGGATGTTTCTTTCGATGTCCCTTTATGGCATGATATATGGAATAAATTACGGAAATCCTCTAGAGCAGCCAACACTACTCAAACGCTATTTTTTGTTTACAACAGACTTCTCATTACCCCTTCCAAATTACATGCTATTGATCCATCTATCCCCTCCACCTGTTGGTCCTGTCCTCATAAATCTGCTGATCTCAAACACATGCTTTTTACATGCCCTTTGATTCATCTTTTTTGGTCCAAAGTTTGGCAACAAATCAATTCTATTTTTTCTACTCAATTTCCGTTTTCCCTTTCCCACATTTTTCTAGGTAGTTTAGCTGATATATGGTCCTCCCACACCTCCAATATTTCCGTTATTGATCTTCTTTTAGCAGTAGCTTTTCAACAGATCACTAAGTCATGGAAGAGTGCAGCAAATGTCTCTTTTCAAGCTGGGTGGTATGGTATCTGCTACAATCATAGACTTATGTATATCCTGTTCAACTTGCCATCAAACGAGATTTATTATGGTTACCAGTTACTGAGTTTTTGAATGTATCTGCTCAATCTCATCCATTACATACCCCCTCTCGTGAAGAACTTTCTAAACCCCCATGATGTGGTTATATCCTCCAGTTTCCTATATTACATGAATATTTTCTTTTTATTATGTAACAGTTATGTAGAATTTTTACATGTTTTATACTCTTACTGCATTTTTATTAGAAATTTGTTCTGTGATTTCTCCCTCTTTCGCTCTTCCCTCTATTTCTTTTTCCCGCTTCCTCTCTCTCTGTCCCCTTTCCTTTCTTCTTTCTTTTTCTTCTCTTTTCTCTTTCCCTTTATATTGTAATTTTGTTATTTCTTTGACTTGATTGCTATTCTTTTTGCATTAAGAGTATTATAATTTTATGTATTGCAATCTATATTTCAATAAAATCCTTTTGAGACTTAAAAAAAATATTGCCCATGGCTTATCCTTGGAGCCTCCTACGGCCCCTCTCTGAGCTAATGGAAATATGTGAGCTCTAATAATCTCAGTCTCTCAATTCCAGTGTTTTAGATCAGGGAAGGCCTTGGTAAACAATTCTATAATATACCGCCTCACATCCTTCCCCTCCCTACCTGCCGCAACCCCCAAAACGTGCAGATTATTCAGTCTAGCTCGATTTTCAAGATCAGTTAATTTCCAGTCTGTGTCTTCCCTAGTTTTTTGTAACGTTGTAACCGTTGTCTTCTGTTGGACTAATTGATCTTCCAATGCCGAGATCCTCTCTTCTGCCTCTATAACCCTTGTTGAAATTTCTGTGCATGATTTGGCGATTTGGCGCACAGTATTCTGTAACTTCCGAACAGCCCCCTGGGTCCGTAAACTTTCATACCTCGTCTCCTCCATGTGAGCCATTATTACCCTATATATTGTGTTAAATGTAATTTCACCATCTCCATCTCCATCAAACTGTGAGCCAGAACTAGCGCCACCACCTTCGCCCTCAGAATGAGATACCGGTGAGTGGTCCCATACGGGCTGGCCAACAGAAATCGGAATCCCCTTGAAGAGGGGATTCCCAGAATCTTGCATTTTTCTCTTTGCTCATAGAAAGCTCAGAGCTAGGATAATCTTCCTCATGCTGAGAGTCAATTTCATCAGCCACTTCGCCTGCTATGCTCCCAGTATCATTCTCTGAGACAAGAGATACATCGGACATAGAATAAAACTTCCCGCCTGACTCTAAATCATTCAGAATTTCCTCTGTGGATCCCCAGAATTCACTACAGTAGCGCTGCTCCCAATGCTATTCGTGTTCACTACTACATTCCCTGCTACATTCAAAACACTATCATCTTCAATAATTACTGCTGCTACAATGTTGCCACTAGAGTCCCCTGTCTGTCCTATAGGGTGACTGTCAAGTAGCTCCTTCGGTTTACCTCTTAATGCAGCCTTTTTCTTAAATATAGCATAGACTACCCGCTCCTTCACAGGCATAGTTTGCTGCATGCCTCCACTGTTTTGTACTGTTGCCTCCTCCGCCGCTGATGTCTCTGCATCTGCTTTCTGTAGCTCCCTATCCCATGGATAACTCACAGCGCAGCTGCCATTCTGTAATCCTACCCCGTCCACAGACCAGAGTTGAGCCGCTACTGCCGCAGTACCGCTTGCGGCCACTGCAGAGGCTAAGGCGGACGAGGAAACTGCTCCTGTTGTGGCCTTCCCCCCTGGTCTTTGCGCCATTTCCACTCCCCTTCGGAGCCATCCCAATCTGCAGCGTGAAAGGGGGGCGGTAAGCAGAGGAAGCACCAGGTAGCTCCATACAGCAGAGCACGCCACTCCCGGCACCACCAGGATCGGCACCACCGAGACCGTCACCGACAGAGCAGCTGCTGGCACGCTGAAGACGCCACTGGGCAATGGCGGTATAGCACTGCCAGACAAACGCGTTATTCACCGACAATGGAGAGCGGGAGCCAACGTTGGATTTTAGCAGGTAGCGCCACAGCATTACATCTCAACCATGTAACCCTCTGAAAAACCGTTAATAGGGAGAGAGACACGAGGGTGCTATTGGGCGGGAGAGCACTTCAGCAAGCCTCACACACAGCCACCTCCGCGGCGGCCATCTTGCCCCAGCAAGACAAAACTCCGACCACAAACTAGAAGCTCAACCGATTGCTTCGACTGGGCACGTGAGTGCTGTGGCAAAAGCCTCGCAGACAAAACCTAAAATACAGGCTCATGGTACCTGATTGCCCTCGGGCCATGGAGGTGTCAGCATAATGCAAAGGAGTAGACAGTCGTCCCTCTGCTGAAACTATGTTAGGCCACTGAAAAAACAAAAGGTCCCAACTTCTCCAATGTCGAAGCCAGTGTCTGAGCCGGTGTCAAAAAAACAAGTATTGAGGTCAGAAAAGCCTGTCAAGCCTTCGTAGTCGAAACTGGTCACAGAATGACCCAGAGCCCCTTCAGACTCCAAACTACTATCTCAGCTAAAACACCCTCAGCACCAAAATACCCCTCGATGCCAAAAACACCATTGGCGTTGAAATCGCCTTTGTTTTTGACGTCAATATGAGTGCCAAAACCCACATCTAAAACATCTTTGGCCTCAAACCCTCTTGGTGGCAAAAGCACCGGAGACACATGAACTGACTGTTCAGCTGATTTTAACAAAATTACTAGAAAAGTGCAATGATAGGCACTGCTGTGTGCTTGGGCTGGCGCTTGTCTTGGGGTGTGCGTGGACTGGCGCTTGGCTGCTGGTGTGCGTTAACTGGTGCTTGACTGATGGTGATGGTCAGGGAAGGAGCAGAGCGGAATGGGCCATCTTCTTTGAGAAATTTGCGAAGATTCATCAATCGGCGCCAAAGTTATTCCCAATGGAATGTTACGGATTTCCTATGGAAACTAGGTCCTAACTATATATACCTACTGGCGACCGCCAGTATGTAATATATACAAAGCCTGCTGCCAGGCGAAATGCATCTCTTCTTGTACCTCATAGGTTGAGGGTGTCCTGAATGATTAAATGTATGCCTAATCTATACAGCCTCGTGTCCGTGCCTTCTACTAAGGAGATTTCTGTGGGAGTTGGATGGAGTGTTCATATCTATACTACTATTATAAAAGAAGAACTTTGAGGTTTTGGGGCGGGTAAACTCGGGAACCACAGCGCCAATCCACACACCCGATACATTGTTGTAATCCTCAGGGTGTGCAGATGGACATAGGCTATATAAAGTTAAAAAATACGGTATATTTAAAAAATTTACTTTATAAAAAAAGTAGTCCCCTCGAAGTAGCACCGGCCGCGACCTGCGTGCTGACGTCAGGAGCGCGGGGAGGTGCGGCGTCCAGGAGCGCGAGGAGGAGCGGTGACGAGCGGCGGACATGGCGCGGGGGAGGAGCGGTGACGTGGGGCAGACATGGCGTGGGGGAGAAGGTGAGGAGCAGCGGACGGGCGGGAGGAGCGGTGACCAGCGGCGAGGAGCGGTAAACTGAGAAGCGGCGGCTGAGGTAAGGCTCCGGGGGACAATGTCGGGCAGGCGGGGGTCGGGGCAGGCGGGGGACGGAGACTTTCACCAAAACAAAAGGAAGAGCGGTGAACTGAGGAGCAGCGGCTGAGGTAAGGTTCCGGGGGACAATGTCGGGCAGGCGGGGGTCGGGGCAGGCGGGGGACCGGGACTTACAGCATCCGCCATGGAGATTTATGCACAGCGCCTCAACACTGGGCCTTTGTGACATCCGGGGGACAAGGTCGGGGCAGGCAGGGGACCGGGACTTACAGCATCTGTCATGGAGATTTATGCACAGCGCCTCAACACTGGGCCTTTGTGACATCCGGGGGACAATGTCGGGGCAGGCGGGGGTCGAGGCAGGCAGGGGACGGAGCGGCCGGGGGCCCGGGCTGCTGGGCAATGTCGGGGCTGCTAGTATATTTATATATATATATACATATATATATATATATATATATATATATATATATATATATATATATATATATATATATATATATATATATATATACCTACTGGCGGTCGCCAGTAGGTATATATAGTTAGGATTTTTTCTCTATGGAACTTTTGAAAATTCTATGTCTAATAACTTTGGCGTTTGTGGACGGAATCGGCTGAAATTTTCAGGAAAATGGCACATTTTGTTTCTGATCAGCCCCTGAAAATATGGGGGGGTTTCGTCAAGGGGGGGACGAGAAAAAAGGGGGGTCCCAAAACGCGTTTTTCCCATGTTAATTTCCATAGGGCGTTTGGCCTCACTTTTAGCTCGAACGGCTGAATGGATTTACACGAAACTTGGCAAAATTGTAGGGACTGTTAGCCCGATGTGGGTCTCAATATATGTGCTCCAGTGGATTTTGAGAAATTAACGTTGAAAAAAACAGATACATCTGTGACAGCGTCCTAGATAGCGTACTAGTTTGCGTACTTTTCGCGTTTCGGAGCTTTTCGAAGCGAAGCTGATTGGCTCTCCGGTGTCTGTCAACATTCTAAACAGTCTGTAGCAGCCGCCATCTTGTCTCTCGGTAGGATCGAGAGACAAGAGGAAGCCAAAATGAAGGGGGAAATGAAGGAAAGGGGGCAAGGTAGACCCCTTCTGACCCCCTAGGATTGATGAGGGGGATATTAAAGTGCCCCGCGGGGCCAAAAAAAAATTGTTTTTTTCGTGGGGTGCGCCCGGTTCGCGTACTGGAAAGCGGTCTGGGGAGCGTAGTATAAGGAAACAAGAATGATTGACTTTTAACTTATTGTATGTTTATTGATTGTTCGTTTTGTTGTTTTTTTTTGTTTATTTTTATTTACGTAGCTACATGTAGGTATCAATGTAGAGTGTATAATTTAATAAACGCCGTCTCTTTTGTAGATATGTTGTTTGTTGTTAAAGAAGTTATTGTGGTATATGGAATTCATACCATAGTCTGTCTGGAAAGCCGAAACAACATGGAGGCAGGAGATGATAAAGAGATGTTGTTGATGTTGTCACTTGTTGTTTTTGCAAATACACATTGGAGATAATATAGTGGGTGAAAGGAAGTAACTATGTACAAAGTTAGTATGTAACACCAAAAAGTTGCACAGTATATTTAAAGTCTGACTTCACGTTATAATCAATTTGCTACTAGTTTTCAATATATATATAAAAATAAATAATGTGTCAAAAATTTTTGAATTAAGAAATTAAAATTTATTTTTCAGATTGTTTTTCAAAATTTAAAAGAAAATCTAAAAAATCGTGATCATTTTTTTCTTCATTTTTCAGTAGAAAATCTACTGCATCTACACATTGTACAAGTTCATTGTTTATTGTGTCGTCGTAGAAATCCATGTCAACTTCTGTCTCATTTTTTTTTCTGTTTCAGTTTTAAAGTTGTTTACTTCTCCTTCCATTTTGAATTCTGAAATATGAATTTTTAAAAAATATATCAATACAGATAGGGCACTGTTGGGTTTCAGTACAGACAGGCAGTTTGGTTATTTATACAGTGTTTTTTCTTTGGGCAGGGTATGGTATCAAATTGGAAGTAGAAATATGAAGAAAATTATCAAATAAACTCTTAGTCAATTCTGAATTATACTAGAGAAGTCTAACTCTATCCTTAACTCAGGGCCGGCGCTAGGCATGGGCAGCGTGGGCTGCCGGTCAGGGCCTCGCACTCAGCCCATCAGCATGGGGCCACACACTGGTGATGTGTCCTTTTGTTTTCCTGGAGATCTATCACAAAGAAAGGTGTCACCTGCAATTAAGGTCCATTGAAGGGGGCCCCTCCTTGGGCCTCTCATGGATGGTGTCAGGAGGTATAGGGGAGGGAGAAGGAGACGTTCCCTCAATTGCAAGGAGACCATTCACAGACACTGTGGGGGGCCCATTGTCCAGCATTTTGGCGCACCCTCAGTTTTAAAAATAATATCTTACCTTTTAAATATAATTTGAAGTTATCAGTTGATTTTTTGTTGTTCTGCACTTCACGAAGTAGTAGTCAAAATGGCTGTGTTTCTTTCTCTTTGTTTATATATATTCAGGTACATAACCAATCAAATGTCATGATATAGTAGTAGAAATTGAAAGTAATATTTTAATTGGTTGTCATTTCCAACACTTTCGATATTTTTTGTGAAGTAATTTACCTCAGGGATTTTAGAGAGTTCTACATGCTAAATGGCTAAATGGTATTCCAACTAAATTTGTGAAAATGGTAGGGATTGGTATGTAGTATGAGCTACTGTTTAATTGGTGAAAGTGTCTCCAGTGGTTTTTCTGTAAATTACTTTCCCACCTTTTTTGTGCGAGTGCTTGTCAGTGCGTTTCCCGGTACGCGAACTTGCAGTGTTACGGGAGTCCACCATTTTGTGTTTCGGTAGAATTGAGATACAAGATGGAGGGTAAATAATGTTCAGAATGGGTAGATTGGGGTACTTTAGACGTATGCTGTTTCCCTAAGTTTTCTGAGGGTGGCTGAGGAGGCTCATATATGTCGATAAAAAAAAAAGTTTTTTTTCGTGTGGTTAGCTGCAGGTACGCGAATTGGGTAGCGTACCGGGAAGCGAATATAGGTGAAATTAAGTGAAAAAAAAGGTTCATTCGAAATTTTAAAAGAGTACACTAAGTTAAGGTAGCTCTGAAAAGAGCTCTTGGGTTCTGTGTATGTTCTAGAAAGTTATAAGTAGGAACCAATACACATTCTTAAATTTAGTATGAAAATTCTGTTCCCCTCATCTGAGAAATGCACGCCATCTCCTCTGTAGATATCTTGCATGTAGTAACGCAAGTTATTGTTGTAGATGCAGCCCATTACA
Source organism: Lissotriton vulgaris (assembly GCF_964263255.1). Classification (NCBI taxonomy): domain Eukaryota; kingdom Metazoa; phylum Chordata; class Amphibia; order Caudata; family Salamandridae; genus Lissotriton; species Lissotriton vulgaris. The sequence goes on along the minus strand of NW_028249648.1, from coordinate 100,039 downwards.
TGGTCCCTCATGTAAGCTGAAACAGACTTATTTACATGCTTCCTCGATTTCTCAATTTGTGGACAAAATTGATTGGACCACCTCCATTTTTGTCTTTGGCATATATTGGAATATACCAAGGCAGTTTGAGGAAAAAGTGTCATCAATTGTTCAAAGGTGTCCTTTAAAAGCATTTCCAGTCCTACCCCAGTCAAAGTGCCCAAATCGTTTCCTCCACAGTGCACTATTATGAGGTCAGGGGTTGGCAAATTTAAAAAGGTTTTCACCAATGGTATCAATTGGTGACATTTCAATCCTCTTCGACCAATCCATTTGATTTCCACATTTTGTAAATCGAGGTTGTGTAAATTTCTGTTTTCAGCATACCTGTGAGCCCAGTGGATATAGCTATGTCCCAGAATCCAGACTGAAAACATGGCTAGAGGAGTTTTTGCTGCAGTCAGATGAAGTGTGGGAATGAAATGGCAGTTGAAATAGTGATGTTTGTAATGTAAAAAACTGTGGAGTTTAAGTGTAAATGATTCATTAGCAGTGATTGGTGCATTTTCATTGCTGAAAACCGAAAGTTAGGGAGCATGGATGTGTTCTTTGAAAGATGTATTTTGAATGGTTATTTAAAAATGTTGTTATGAAAGATTGCAGTGGATTAGCAGGTGTACTGAGAGTTCAGAGTTCATTTGAAACATTGTTATGTGAACTTGTGGCCATGACAGGTCAGGCAGGCGGTAGTTGCTATGGAAAAGAGGTAGAAAGGGCAGAGGGGGGAAGGGTGTTGATTTGAAAAAAGTGAGGGAAGAGTTTTTATTGGCTGACATGAGAGATATGTGTGTTGAATATCAGCGTTTCGGTGCCTTTGTTGGTTCCAGCCTCTGGAGTGCATACCTTTAATTCTGGTACAGAATAATTGGTGTGTTTCTGAGACTGTTTTCAATTTCAAAAAGAATTTGTAAAGGTGAGTTATCGTTTATATATTTTAGTTAAAGAGTAGTATGCTTTTTTGCGTAAATAAGAAAGTCAGCTGTGTATTTAAAATGATGTTTTGCGTTAAGTGTCTGCATTCTGCTTTCAAAGGCGGTTTTGCATTCTTTATTTATAGAATCGGAAAAAATGTTGGTTCGGAAAAATACCGAATCGGTAATTTTACCGATTCTGTAAATTTGCTATATAGGGGGGAGTCTTCTGAGTCTCAAATGACTTAACAAATCGGTATTTTAGCATGAAATCAAACTTCATGGTAAAATACCGATTCCAGTGTGCATGCACATTTGTGCATGCACACGTATGTCATGTGAAAGGCAGACCTGCCCTTACATGATTGTAGGTGTATAATTGTTTTACATAAAATGTTTTAAAACTTTGTTTGAAATCAAATGCATGCACACTTTGGGCCCGATGTAGGTGGTCGTTTAGGCCATTTATCGACCGGTTACGGCCGATTTTGGTCGTTTCCGACCTGTAAATTGCGAAAAGGTATGTAGGCGCCTAAATCCAGGGTCACATGTAGGTAAATTTACATTTACAGAATCGGAGAAATTGTTTCTGATGGTAAAATGATGTGACTCCTGCAATGCGTCGCTTTTGCGGAACAGATATATGATGTAATTGTGTTGTTAATGTTACGGTGTACATGTAAAAAATGATGCATAAGTGTTGCACGGGCATTGTAGATACTCTCTTATGTGTGCTTAGCAATTTCAAGTCACTTCCCCCGGGTTCAAGGGCCTTGTAAATACGTCTCCATGTGTGTCTGGTCATTTGAAGTCATTTTCCTTGTAGTGTAAGGCCCTTGTAAATACGCCCCCATGTGTGCCTGGCAAATTTTAATTTTGATTGTTTGAGTTACATAGCCATGTTAAAAGTTATTGAAAAAAAGGTGCAAGTTCCTTAAAAAAACGTTTTCATGTGTATTAGGGCATTTTAAGTCTGTTCCCCATGAATGTAGGGGCCAGATGTAGGTGGCTGAAAATAGCCATTTACCGATCGGTAACGGCCGAATTCAGCCGTTACCGACCGGTAAATGGGCATTGACATGTAGGGGCCCTTAAATGTTGCGTTTTCGGTAATTTTACCGAATCGGTAATTTTTCCGATTCGGTAATTTTACCGAATCGGTAATTTTACAGATTCGGTAATTTTACCGAAAATGCAAGATTGAAATGTGGGTAGCCAATTTTCCATTGGCACATGCCTTTCAGAATCGGTATTTTACCATGGAATACAAATCCATGGTAAAATACCGATTCCTGTGTACATGCACATCTGTGCATGTACACATATGCCATATGACAGACAGACGTGTCCTTAGGGCATGTCTGTGTGCCACATTGCACACATGCCCGTTTTGAGGGTGCTAGATGTTGTCAAAGTGATACCCCCTGCACCCTTGACAAATTCGGTATTTACCGATTTGGTAAATACTGAATCGGTATTTGAATTGAATCCTATGGGCTTCAAGGCCCATAGGATTCAATAGCAAATATCGATTCGGTATTTACCGAATCGGTAAATACCGAATTTTTAAGGAATCGGTAATAAATCAGATGTTGGTACCTACATCCCATTTACCGATTTTGAAATACCAGTAATATTCGGTATTTCAAAATCGGTAAATGTGATTTACCTACATCTGGCCCTAGGTGTTTTACATAAAGGGCCCGATGTAGGTACCAAATACCGTTCGGAAACGGCCGATTTCGGCCGTTTCCGACCGGTATTTGGCCTACTGAGATGTAGGGGACCTTTTTTTGTCCGATTCGGTAAAATTACCGATTCGCAAAAATACAGAATCGGTAATTTTACCGATTTTTAAATTTGGGATGTAGGTGGGACTACTTTCTGTCCCACAGGCCCTTTATATTCGGTGTTTTAACACCCAATCCAATTGGGTGTTAAAATATCGAATCCAGGTGTGCATGCACATGTGTGCATGCACACCTATGCCATGTGACAGACAGACATGCCCTTAGGGCTGGTTTGCTTGCCACATGGCACCTGTGCCTGTTTTGAGGGTGTCAGAGGGTGTCAAAGTGATACCCCCTGCACCCTTGTGCATTGTCGAATCTATTTCTTACTGTTATTGATTTACTGTTTGGTAATAGTGGTTAATAACATTTTTTATTATATTTCACCACAGATTCAACTGCAGATTATTTGGGAATTAGACAATGCCGTCTAAAGATAGAATTCGAAAGGCTACAAAACGTCAAAGACAGCAGTTACCAAATATTTTGCAGCAGTCCTCTACTTTAATATTATCTCTACGGACGAAGAGAACACCGGGTAAGAGAACGAAATCATTCCTTAAAAACATTTGTAGAAACAAAAGTATAACTACAGAACAAGTTTTAGTCCAGAAAAAGAGAGCCAATTTAAATGGAAAGGAAAGGCCCGTCAAAAAAGTTTGTGCTAGAGCAGGAGATAACTCTGGGCATGGCAGTAGAAGGGCAAATATTTTCAGGGACATTCGTAAGCGAATGTTCCGTAACAGGGTAATTGTCAATTTGGTAAAACAATTTAAAAAAGGTCAACAGAAAGTGTCATTTTATAAGAAAAAGAAAAATGTAGAGAAAATTATTGATCAGGCTTTCGAAATAAAGCGAAAGTTATTTATTTTGGTAATTAATAGAATTAGGAAACTAAACAAGGTAATCTATGTTTTCAAATGTAATAGTAGATGGAAGAGAGACGTTAATCGGAGTAATTTTTGTGAAGTTTTCTTAGGAGAATGGATGCATAGTTCAAATAGTGAGGCATTTTTTAATGAGGAGAGTTATTTTCAGGACAATGTTTTGGTGCATGCAGTTGACAGCAGTGGTCGAGCATATGAGGTAAAAGATGGTCATCCGGTTGAAAAAGAAATACTTGTTTCTGCAGATGCAGAAGAGGCGCTAAGTGATGAGGTTTTAGGGAGACGTCCTAAGGGACCAGTGTACACCTGGAAGTGTAGTTCTATTTACAGTGTGCGACAGGATTCCATCAATTTGCTTTGTGATTTTATACGGACATTTCATAAGAAAAGTGTAAAGCAAAAAATAAAGTTGTTAGATCCTTGCAGAGTGAGACAAGTGACAGGTTTGCGTGGTCATTCACTGGCTTGTCTTTCTAGGAGAGTATGCCAGAGTGTATTTCATCATTTCAGGATGCTTGCAGTGCATCATAATAAAGTGAGGAAATTAGTTAGAATGTTGTATTATGCTAAGAGTCCAGCAATTATGCTTAAAAAATTAAGCAAAGCTCTTTTGCATGGTTCTGAAGTAGATGTGAAGAATATTTGTCAAGAAATTGAGTTCTGTTATTTTGCTGGTAAAGAGAACAATGTTGATATTGAACCACTAGAAGATGGTAATGTGGAAGACAGTGAACAGATTTTCAGTACAGATAAGTTTCACAAGGAAATTTCCACGTTTATGGTGAAATCAAGTGAGAGGCCTAATTTCACTTGTGTGTGCTGTCGACGGACTTATTATAAGAATCAGAGTAAGTTAGTGGATATATATGCAAAGAGTGATATGGAAAACAATAGTGAATGGAAGGATTTTGCCACATACTTGATGGTAGAAAATTGTTTTGATTTGGGAGCAGACCAACGTATGTGTACTTATTGCTCTAACAAATTAAACCAAAACCAGATGCCTGCTAGAGCGGTTTATAATAATCTGGATTTAGATGACATTCCTTATGAATTGAAGGATTTAAATACTTATGAATCTATTTTGATTCAAAGTGTCCATCCCTTCCAGGCTATTGTACAAATGGAGCCAAAGACAGGGAAGTTGCCTCCATCAGATTTACAGAGAGGATTAGAGGGAAGGGTTGTTTATTTGCCTTTGGATTTGAAGAAAAACATTAATACAATTGGAGTAGAGAAAGTGGAAGAGGAACCTCTGGTTATCATAGTTAATGGTGTTCCGACAAAGAGTAAGAAAATCTGGCAAGATTTAGTGGATGTTAGGAAAGTTAAAAAGGCAACATTGTATTTGATAAAAAATAATAAGTACTACAAGAATGTATGTGTTGCAGAAGAGGAAGTAAGTGAAGAAGAGGACAGCGATTTGTGTCCTGGTCAAATTGAGAAAATAGAATCCTCTAAAAAGGAAGAAATATATGAACATTATAGTGTTCATCCTTTGCATTCCAAGGAAATCATAGGGAATGCTATTGAGTTGTTTCAAATGAAACAAGCCAAAGGGAGTCCTATTAGTGTTTGGGAGGAAAGTTTGGAAGCTCGGTGTTTCCCACAGTTATTTCCCACAGGTCGAGGAGGACGTTATGATGAGCGACCTGTTCAAACTCCTGCTTCAGAATACCGGACTTTATGATTGTATACAGAAGATCCTAGGTTTCAACAATGCATTCCCTATTTATTTCATCTATTGTTTGAAAGTGATCTCTCTGGATTGTCTTATGCAGTGAACCACATCTTGAAAAGTGGTATACAACTGCGAAATATCTCGGCAAGGGACTTTATGGATAAAGTCAATGTGCAAGACAGTATTTTGGATTCTCACCTGATTAATCTCATGGCTTGTTAGCGTGGTACTAATGAGTATTGGTACCGCCGTCATGGTGACTTAAAATGTATGCTGAGGAACTTAGGAACTCCCACATGGTTCCTCACTCTCAGCTGTGCTGAGTATGGCTGGGAAGACTTACTTGAATTTCTACGAGAGGTAAATGGAAACATTGAAAATATTGAATTTAAGACACCTGGAGAACTGTGCTCTTTGGATCCTGTGAATGTTTGCAGGTACTTCAAGCATAGATTTGAAGCTATGATGTCTTTCATCACGAACAAGAAAAATCCACCTCTTGGAGAGGTGTTGGATTTCTTCTGGAGAAAGGAGTATCAAGCAAGAGGTGCTCCTCATATACATATGCTACTATGGATCAAAGATGCACCTAAATTTGGAACAGATCCGGATGACTTAGTGATGAGTTTCATAGAACAGTATGCTACATGTGCTGTTCCAAAGACAAATGAAGAGAACAAGTTTTACGGTTTCAAAGTCATCGTTGTGGAAAGTACTGTCGTCGAAAATTCAGAAACAAGGACAAATACTACACCAAATGTCGTTTTTCATTTCCACGGTCGGTGATATCTAAAGGAAGAGTTAACAATTTGATGTCATCACTGCGACATAATGTGACGAGGAAATCACTCAAAAACACATACAATTTGAAAAGAAACGAAGAGTCCAAGTACATCAACGACTACAACCCAGTGATTTTGTCCATGTGGAATGCTAACATGGATATACAGTTTGTGGCTGACAACTGTATGGCTGTTGCTCGGTATGTGACGTCTTACATCACTAAAAAAGAAAAGACAGAACTGAAGGATATGTGGGAGGATATTTCCCATGAAAAGAGCCTCAGTAAGAAGTTGTACAGTTTCAGTCTGAAGATGTTGTTGCATCGAGAAATTGGAGCTTATGAATGTTCTGACCGGTTATCTTCAGCAAGTCTCTATGCCAAATCTAGGAGTATCATTTGGGCGAGTCTTGGTCTTGCTGCAACGCGTAATCGAGTTCTGAAACCTGTACGGGAAATTGAGTATTTGGCGGAGAAGGAGCCAAACAGTACAGATATTTTGAAGAGCAACATGTTGGATACATATTATCCAAATAGAAGCAATCACCTGGAGAATGCTTGTCTGTATGAAGTTCTTCAAAATTACATTTTCAAGAGGAACATCAAAGAAGATATTGATAAAGGTGTGTATGCTGTAATTGGAAGTGAGGGATGTCTGGTGAAGCAAAAAAAATGTCAATTGATAAATCATCGAAAATTGGATTGCGAATCTCCCGAAAGAAAAGAGTTTTTCTATTTAGCTCTTTTGCAACTTTTCAAGCCTTGGCGTGCAGAAGAGGAACTCCTTGGAGATTTCCTCTGTTATGAAGACTCTTTCAATGCAGCCAAGGAGTCCATAGAATGTCCTGTTTTTCCAAAATATCTACAAATGTTGAATGCAGAAATTGAGCAGGAAGCAACAATTGCAGCCGAGATTGCTAGAGACAGTTCTCAGAACAGTCAGAGTTCTGTTTCATTGAGTCAGGATCCACTAGGAGAACCAGTTATTGAAAATGAAGCTGCTACTGCCATGATTGAAGTGGAAAGAGCCATGGCACATGCTCAGAAGGATGCGGTTAACTTAGAAGAATTGGAAAGACAACTTAACGTTGAGCAGAGGAAAATATATGTCGAAGTTACCAACCAAATTGAGCATGGATTAAGTCATGAGAAGAAAGAGATATCATGTACGTCGTTGAAGCCTATCCGACTGTACGTGAGTGGAGAAGCAGGAACTGGAAAAAGTTTCCTTATTAAAGCAATTTCATGTTATTTGCAGAAAAGGACTGATTCATCACTGTCTTGTGTTGTGACCGCTCCAACTGGACTGGCAGCTCATAACATTAAAGGGATTACTTTGCATCGGTTACTGATGCTGCCAGTGGAGCATGATAACAAATTACAATACCACAAGTTATCTGGAGATGCTTGTTGTGAAGTATCTTGAGTTTTGAAGAAGATGAAACTTCTTATCATTGACGAAGTAAGCATGGTTTCCAATCTCATGCTTGCTTTTGTGCATTTAAGAATGCAGGAAGTTCTTAAAACAGAGTATGATGTGCTATTCGGTGGCAAACACATCATTGTTTTTGGTGATCTTCTGCAGCTGACACCAGTGAAAGGACAACCAGTGTTTAAACTGCTTACACATGAAGATACCAAGAAGTGCCTAGGGAGCATTGGCAACGTTAACATATGGTTAAACTTCAGTTATGCTGAGCTGCGTGAAAATATGCGTCAGGCGAAGGACGAAGATTACAAGAATATTCTACAAGATATTAGAATCGGGAGAGTGACTGAGCGTGGTAAACAAGCTTTACATGCACGATTACTGTCAAATTTATATCCAGAAGAAGACGTTTTGCCAGAGGATATTTTTCAGAAAATTACTGTGAAGAAATCTGGAATATGTTTGATGCCAACTCTTGCAGAATGTTCCATCTTCAACAACAAAATGTTGAATTTAGAAAAACAAGAGATTGTAAAACTTAAAGCTATTGACAAAATAGAGCATATGGGAGCAACAATTATTTTGTCAGAGAATTTGAAATCTAAATTGGATTCATTAGAGAAGACTATATCTAAAACTGCGGGTTTTGAAAAGACTTTGAATGTGTGTTTAAATTGCCGAATCATTTTGAGAAGGAATTTACATGTTGAAAGAGGTCTGGTAAATGGATCAATGGGTAATGTTGTTGATTTTGAGAAATACAGAAATAGAGATGGAATTGAATTTTTAAAAATTAAATTTGATGGCATTGAGGAAGTACAGCTAATTGGTCGTTGCTCTGCTAGGTTTTTGCTTGTTAAAGACTTATATGTTCGTCGTAAGCAGTTTCCTGTTTGCTTGGCATATGCAGTGACAATTCATAAATCGCAAGGTTTAAGTGTAGACACTGCTTTAGTGAATATTGGCAGTTCTGTATTCAAAGAGGGTATGGCTTATGTAGCATTGTCACGAGTCAAAACTTTATCGGGTTTGTACTTGATTGACTGTGATGGCACAACCATTTGTGCAAATCTAGATTGTGTTAAGGAATACAATAGGTTAAGAAGAGAGTATGCGCCACATTTGCCTCAATATCCTTTGATTGAGAAACGTGTGGTAGGCCGGAAATGAATAAATATCAGTAATAGTAGGGAGGTTGTAGCAAAAAGAGCAAAAGTCGATGAACCCAAAAGTGGAAGCAGGAATAAAATGAATTCTGTTGAAAATGTTGTTGGTTTTAAATTTGAAAATAGTTCTGGTGTCAACTGCTATGCTTATATAGTTGTTAATGTTCTCTTTTCACTAGACACTTTCAAAGAACAGATTGTGATCAATTCGGAACAAAGTTTATGCTGTTTGTTGAATTCTGTGTTAGAGAAATGTAGTGCTGATAAAACGAGAGTAGAAAGTGTGTCTGAAATTCGTTTTCTGTTAGACGAATGTTCAGGTCAAACAGAATTCTCTGAAAATATTCAGCAGGATTGTCAGGAGTTTTTAATGTATATGCTTGATGTATTGCAAGATGAGGGTGTAGATGTAGATTATCTATTTGGCCTTTCTTATCAATGGCAGCATGACTGCGAGAACTGTAGGCTATCAAGTACTACTAGTGTAGACTCAGAAAGATTTATATATTTAACTTTGCCTGACAGTAAATCAGTATCCTTCAATAAGGTAGTAAATGCAGCCGATCAAAACATGGAGTGCAGGCAATGTAAGTCTGGAATGCTGTCCACGTTAATTTTACGAAGTTATGGCCAGTATGTCATTTTAATGTTCCAACGATGTAGGCCTGATGGAACTAAATTGACAACTTTAATTAATAATTTTGTGGCTTCGCAGTTGTCAATATCAGGAAGGACTTTTAAAACTACTGCAATTATATATCATAACGGTCCTTCAACTAATTCAGGACATTACACAGCTTATTTGAAATCTGGAAACGGATGGTCATTCTGCAATGATTCTGTTTTAACTTTTAAAAAAAGATTGCCTTTCCACCTTCAAAATTCTTACCTGGTGCTCTTACAACCAAAATTTTAGGAAAGGAAGCTTGGGATTTGTTTAGAGGAATTTACAGAGGTTCTAATGGCTCCTACTATATATGGCCTTGTGGATAATTGTAGTACAGAGCGAAAACAATTTGTTTTTATAAGCAAAGTCAAGCAGCAGATCAAAAAAAGGAGTAGAGGAAATGTAAGTCTGCAATGCTGTCCACATTATTTTTGAAAACTTATGGATGAAACGTCATTTTACAATTTCAACTACATAAACTAGAAGAAAATAAGTTGTCCAGTCTAATTAAAAATGTTTTTGCTACACAGTCATCGATTTCAGGAAGAACATTTGCAACTGCAGTTATTACATAATATGCTGGTACTTTGACAACATCTGGATATTACACAGCTTATTTAAAATTTTAAAAATGGCTATTCTTTCAGCAAACATTACTAATTGAGTATGAAGCAATGTTGCCTTTTAACTTGATTTTTGAAGTCAGAATAGGGTAGGTAATTGGACTACAATGATTCTAGGTGTTGCTGTAACTTAGTGTGCTGTTTCAAATTGCTTTGTATGTCTCAGTTATCTTAAAACAATTGAGTTTATTTTTCAGAAAGTGGCGGGCAGAAAATAGTAACAGCACAACTGAGTATAAGCTGTTCATAGGATATCCTTTGACGTCATAGAAAGTAAGTTACTTTGGAGAAGTTCCTATTTTTGCTTATTTATATTATTTGGGTTTTTTAAACACAATCATTTTGATTGTGTTTTTTTTCCCCGCTGTTATATGATGAATACCTTCAACTCACTGTTTTCAGTGAAATTTGATTTTTTCTGATAACAGCAAAAATAAACCATTAAATATGTTTAATTAATTTTCTACTTTGAATTGTGATTTTGTAATATGTATATGGATTGGTGTGGCTCACTGATTAGAGGCGGTAGACCCAGAAGCAGAGGTCGGCCTGGGCCTTGTTCAGCGGACTTGATAATTTTTGCTTCGGTGCCTACTCCAACCATGGGTCCCACTCAGCAACTTTGGGTAATAGCTTGCTTAATCTCAATTAACAGCCCCATCAGCGCCGGGGATGCCTGGTATCACCTTGGGGATGCTCAGGAGGGTTTATCTCACATGGAAAGCCAGGATGGGTTCCCCAGCAAAATACAGCGCCGGGACGCTTCTTTGCTGGGTCAGCTGTACGCTTTACTAATATACCACATTTAACATTTAACTTTCATTTTGTCTTATGCTCACTCTTTTTTTACCATCTTGTATTAATTTAAATTTTTTTGTTCTTTTTTACACAGATAAAAAGTATGAAAATGACAATACAGTACGGTAATGACAATTATAAGGTAAGCGTTTAGTACTTTTTACGTTACATGTCTATCAGATTTAACTTTTATTAGTTCCTCTGCTTCTTTTTTGTAACCCTTAGTTTCCTGTCTTTGCTACTTCCTTTATTTCTTTTTCTATTACTTATTTATACTACTCTTTTCACTTCTTTTATCAGTTCCTCTTTCTACAGTAACTCTTTGTTATTCACTCTATTTTTCTTTGTTTTCACATTACTCTCTGTTTATTAATTCGTCTTTTTAAAAAAAAATATTTTTTTTACTTCGCTCCCGGTTCGCGTACTCGGACGCTAATTGGGAAGCGTATCAATAGAAAAAGAGGATGCTAGAATGCTAAACATTCTTGCAATTTTTTTGGAAAAGGGAAGGTAGTTCTGAAAATAACTTTTTATTTTTTATTTTTGATGTTTTATATTTTTTTTGTTTTTTTTTGAGGAAGGAGAAACAAAAATGATTTACTTCAAAGGGCTCAACAGGAGCAACAAAAAAAAAAATACTTTCTAGGACGTTTTGGACATTGATGATTTTCAAATGATCTATTTATTAAAGTAATACTCATTTCTCCGCATGAAATAAATTTTCCACACTGTACACAAGTCAATCTCATCCGCCTAAAGTTCTTTTGCAGATTTGGAATCGTTTCCCTTGCCTCTGACTCACTTATTGTAAAGTCATTGGTGGATGTTTTTGCCGGTCGGGGGTTATCCACCAAATCTCGAAGTTGCGCTCTAGAATAATTAATTAAGAGGATGCCAAGTCTCCATGTGCCGATGCATGGTATGATTACCAAAGCTATACTTTTTTTCGGTCCCTCTCGAGAGTGTTTTTTTGCAGGTGAGGCAGGTAACATACCTAGCATTAACTTTCTTTTCATGAGAAGGAAAAGAAAAAAATTGCCAGATAAAATTCACATTCACACGGGACGTTCTTGGCATTTCTTTCAGAAAGCCACTTGTCCCTTGCTCCTGTTCCTCGTCTTCCTCTTCTTCTTCCTGGTCGAAGATGACCTGGCTAGTCGGTCCTGTCTTCTTTGGTGGTGGTGGAGGTGGTGGAGATCCACCAGCTGCAGCTAATAGAAATGCCATGTCTTAGCAAACAAAAACAGGTCTTTCTCTCATAAAAATGAAAGTCGGAGTGAGGAAAAAAGGTGGGACTTTCATCATTTGCGAAAACAAAATGTTCTAAACCAATGAAAAGTGTTTGTTTTACGTCATATGATCAAGCGTTCCATCATTAGGAAACTAAAAGTAAAATCAACCAATGAAAAGTTTTATTAACTAGTCACATGACCTGTTATGCTTACGTTCCGCGTTCCGCACCGCGCCTTACATCGATTCCGGGGCTTTACGTTTCGCGCCTTTGTTCGCGTTCCAGAACGCTTCCGGGTGCGCTAACGCAGCACGTCATAAGGGGCATTACGTAGTAACGCGATATGTTGCGTTTATGGGACGCGTCACGATGTGCCTTTCTAACGCGGTATTTACACTAACGGAACGTTTACCGATTCGCGGACCGGCAACGAAACAAGAAAAAATAATTTAAACTATAATATAAATTGAATTAAAAAAATATAATACAAATATAAATAAAAAATATTTGTGAATTAGAATAAAAAAATATATGTTACAGCTATAGATATTTGCTATTAAAAAACCATTGAAATTCACAGAAAAAACCATAGGTTTTAGGCCATATATAGTTAGGGATTAGCATTTACAAAACCTTAATATACTCGCACAAAACCATAGAAATTCGCATATATAGTTAGATGCAATAACTATATATCACGCACCCGCAACCCACTGCTGATGATGTCACATATTACATCATTCATGACATGGCCAGTGACATCACTGATGACATCACTGATGACATCTCAAATGACATCACTGATGACATGGTCAGTGACATCACTGATGACATCACTGATGACATCTCTAATGACATCACTGATAACATCTCATTTGTCATTACTGATCACATCACTGATGATATTATTCATATGATAATACGATCAACCTCTTCAGACTCTAATATAACCTTAGATACAATCAGTGTAAACAGACTCTCACAGACTGTCACTCATCCATGGAGTTACTCACACACCTAGTCAGTCATGCAAAGAATCAATCACACCTCCATTTCCTCAACTATACAGTTATACACACCTTACTTAATCAAACATATACTAACACATATTTACTCTCTTATACAATCCATGATACAAGTTCAGAATGATCCATACAGCCACTCACACATTCACTGGCTCTTATGCACAGTTATTTATATATGTCAACTCTTACATGTACTGTGTTTTACATATGTACTTACTTTGACATATAGCACTGATACATCCAATTACTCACCAATGCACTCATGCTGATAGTCAACCGCCCATACAGCTGTTTTCACATGCACTTTTGAACCCATACATCTAGTGAATCAACTGCTCACACATCTATGCACAGAGTCACACACCTCCCAGCCACCCCCACTCACACACTCACTCTCCCATACAAATATTTGGGCAACCAATCAATAACCCATATAGTTACTCATATAGCTACTGATCAACACATGCAGCAGTTTACAGAACTACAGTAATAATGATGCACAAATTAAGACAGTTTAGTCACTAACCCATGCACTCAGTGAGACACATTTAATCACTCACTCATACAGTCAGTCATGCACCTACTAAATCCTTCATCCAAACACTTATACATCCACTCATTCTTCAATATCTAAGACATATTTTAACTTTACAGAAACATACAGTCACTGGATGTTGTCATTTGAGATGTCATCAGTGATGTCATTTGAGATGTCATCAGTGATGTCATCAGTGATGTCACTGACCATGTCATGAATGATGTAATATGTGACATCATCAGCAGTGGGTTGCGGGTGCGCGATATATAGTTATTGCATCTAACTATATATGCGAATTTCTATGGTTTTGTGCGAGTATATTAAGGTTTTGTAAATGCTAATCCCTAACTATATATGGCCTAAAACCTATGGTTTTTTCTGTGAATATATATATATATATTGCAAAATCCTGTCAGCGCGGCAACCTCGTCTTCATTCACGCCTCTCCAGCAAACAGGACACGGACCCAAACTTCGTGCTTGAATTTTTATTTACCCAAGAGTCAGAGACGCGTTTCGCAGCGCGAACGCTAGTTCACTCGACAGTTTGTTAGAACTCGGAAAGGGTTTTTTAAAGTGACAGTGCATTGGTTCAAAGAACCACGTGGATTACTTTCACTATGTACATGGAAGAAATACTCATGCACGTTTACCAAGTATGCGTTAATGCACAACTAATACATCATACTTTTAAATATGTAATTATCTATGATAAAATATTCATGTAATTGTATAAATAATTGGTAAATCGAAATTCGGTACTTGAACAACCGTAAAATTTTGTACCGTTATATCCATACTAAAACTGTTCTATTAGAAATACATGTAAAATACATACACTCCGTTTAAGTAGGATTTTTGTTGTATGAGTATGACCTTTTCCATAGTGAATTTTAACATACTGTGCTCAAATGTGCTTGTGAATTAAAATCATATCCATTATTCTTTTGAATTGTTCTATCACAGATCTAAAGTGTTAATGCTAGCTATAATACCCAAAATATATACATTAATACATCAAGTTATTTTCACAGTTACATCAATTCTATTTCCTTTTTCTGTTTTAACCTGATACCAATATCCTATTGCTTTATTAAATGCACTCCTCATGTATTTACAAATTTGTCATACCTTGTTTTTCAACAACCACTCCTTACCAACTCGTGACTACTACATGATCGCATACACATCTGAATCGCTCTAATGTCATCTATGTCATGTGTATGCTTATGTCAATGTCAAAGAGTATAATACAAGAATTAAGAAATATATCAAAACCTTCTAAAAATGTCAAAGACATCCTAAAATATTTAGAAACATTTAAGAACACTAATATAAATACACTATATTATTATTATTTCATTAAATAGACCTAAAATGCATCTACTTACATCATTTTTTTTTTTTATATATTTTTATTGCAGGAATCAGTAAAAAGTTACAAATTGGACCAGCATTATAAGGTCAATTGAAAATAGTAGAATACATCCCACCCCCATTCAATAAGACATCCCAACACACAGCCATTCAGCCCACAACCCGAGGGTCGGGCGGCGAGTATCAGTAGGGGCCCGATAGGAGGGCAAGGCCGGTCCGGATGATCCACAGTCCATCATCTGCTTTTCTAAACCATCCTACAAAAGGGAAAGAAAAAGTAAAACCCCCCCAAAACACTATGAACTAAACAGAACCCTCCCCAACCCCGCCATCAGCGTATGGAAAGAGACGTAGAAGGAAACATGGGTGAGCCTCCTGGGAACTCTACAGATATGTGAAGTACAACTGTCTATCGGGACTCGGGACGAGCAGCATCCTCACTTTCTGAGTCGCTGGAAGCGCAATAATCCCTGAGGGCCTGCACTAATGTCTCCCATTCTAGCGCCGCCTCCTGCGCCTTCTCATTGTGCTGTCTTCTAGCTAGCTGGTATCGCAGCGTGCTTTCCCCTGCCGCCCACTTCAAAAGTTCGCCGTGCCACCGGGTCCATGTGGGGCCAACCCTCGCCTTCCAGTTCCTAGTGACCTCCCGCTTAGCAAGGAGAAGCCCTAGGTCAATGAATTTACTGGAAATTTTATTTTTGGGGGTATGTGGAAACCAGTGTAAGAGTCCCACCGCCGCGTCAACCACCAAGGACCTCCCCGTCACCTCCTTCAAGGTGTCTCCCACCTCAAGCCAATAGGAGGATAATCCTGGGCAGGACCACAGCATGTGAAGGAGGTCTGCCCCAGGCGCGCGGCATCTGGGGCAGTCCGCAGAATCCGTGGCGAAGTATTGTTGGATCTTCGCCGGGGTCAAATATGCTCTGTGGAGCACATAGAAGTGGACCAGTTGAAAGCGGGCGTGGCGCGTGCCCTTCCAGGCCCGCCTCATGAGTTGTGACCAGGTCGCCTCCGGTATCTCCTTCCCTACGTCCGCCTCCCAGCGGTTCCTTAAGGTGGTGAGGGGGGTTAACCCCTCGTTGACCAGTCTGTTATACAGGCATGTGACCGCCTTGACCGTACCCGCAGACATCATGACATACTGGCATACCGGGGATGTAGGAGGTTCCTCCATTCCCGTCTTCCAGTGCGCTTGAATCGCTCGGACCAGGGCTGTGTGCAAAAGAAAGTCGCCACGAGGAACATCAAAGCGGTCAATGAGCTCCTGAAAGGGCAGTAGTGCCCCATCCTCGTAAAGGTCACCCACCAGCTGTAGGCCCGCGTCCTCCCAATCCGCCAGCCGTGACCAATCACCGCCGTGAGGCAGGGCCGTCAACATACCTAAAGGTATTTCGGGTGCGTACGGCAGCCGCAACCGTCCCCAGGCGTGGGCGCGGTTCCAGCATAGTCGAATTGTCTTTTCCTCGAGCGTCAGGTCCTGCAAGGCCAAACGTTGACGCAACGCAATGAAGGAAACAACATGCCTGGCCATCCCAGTGCCCCTCCCGGTCTCTGGGCCACGGAATTCCCTGGCGACTTCCTGAGTGAAGGTCTGTAGCTGGGCTGCCAAGTAGTATTTCTCAAAGTCTGGTACCGCAAGACCACCCTCAGCTTTCGGCCTTGTCAGGGTCTTAAGGGCCACTCTCCGGCGGCCTGAGCCCCTGAGGAATCCCACCACCATTGATCGTAGCAGTCGAAAGGTGGCCGGCGGGATCCAAACCGGCAGCGCACGGAAATAGTACAGCAGCCGAGGGAGCGCCACCATTTTTAGCAAAGCGATTCGCCCGCCATCGATAGCGGCAGGGTAGCCCAGAAATCCATGCTACTCCGGAGTGCGCGAGTGCTGCGAGCTATGTTCCCATCCAGGAGGTCAGTCGGGTCGTGGTAGACGTACACCCCCAGGTATTTAAAGCAGTCAGGTTCCCACCTAATCTCCCTACTGATATCGGGGCTGGGCGTGCCCCTGCGAACCGGGAACAGGCAAGTCTTGGCCCAATTCACCCGAAGGCCCGAGATCTCTCCAAACGCCGTGAGCGCCGATGCAGCCCCGTTCAAGGCATCAATCGGGTCCTCAAGGAAGAGCACCAGGTCATCAGCGTATAGCGAGACATAATGCGGGCCCGATGGTGTCCATAAACCGCGAAAGTGGGCCCCGGATCGGAGCAGCAGCGCCAGTGGTTCCACCGCTAGCGCGAAGAGAAGAGGGGATAGTGAACAACCCTGCCTCGTGCCTCTCTCCACCGAGTATTGTGAGGAAACCAGCGGGCCTGCACGTACCCTGGCCGATGCCGAGGCATACAGTACCGAGGTCCACCTGACGAAGCCCTCACCTAGGCCGAACCGCCGCAGTACACAGCGCAGGTAGTCCCATTCCAGGCTGTCAAAGGCCTTTTCCAAATCCACCGAAAGGACCACCGGGCACGGGGCGTCAACAAGCGGCTCCCCCAGCAAACGGAACAGCCTAGGGATGTTCATGGTCGTGTTTCGATTGGGAATGAATCCAGCCTGGTCCTCGTGCACCAAAGAGCGCATGTGACCGAGCAGCCGCGACGCCAGTATGCTGCTCAGTATCTTGTAATCGACCGTCAACATGGATAGTGGACGGTAGGACGCCGGGTCGGATGAATTCCTGCCCGGTTTGAGGAGAGGAACTACCAAGGCCTCACACATCGAGCCGGGGAGCCGACCCAGCCGCTTCGCCTCTCTGTAGACTTTCAGCAGCCTTGGCGCCAGGAGGTCAACATAGGCGGAATAAAATTCTATCGGAAGACCATCCAGGCCCGGGGTCTTATTCCTCGCCATCTTTTTAATGGCGCTGCGGATTTCACCCAGTTTGATATCAGAGCCCAGAGCCTTCGCCACGTCCGATTCCACTGTTGGGAGTTCCAGGGGTCGCAAGTAGTCCTCAATCCGGGAGGGGTCCCCGGCTGAGCAGCTACGGTACAGGCGCTCATAGTAGCGCAGGTAACAACTCAAGATCTCAGGTTGAGTGTGTACTTCGGTCCCTTCTGCCGTGCGCATGGACGTTGTCAGGGAAGTTTGGCGCGTGGGGTTAGCCAACCACGCCAGCAGTGCGCCCGATCTGTCTCCCTCCGCAAGCGACCTAGCAGTATAGGCCTTATAGTCGAAGCAGCGCAGCCGCTCGACCTACGCCGCCACCGCCTCTTTCGCCGCTGCCGTGCGCTCCTGAAGTTCAGGACGCCCGGGGCGGCGGAGTTCTAACTCGCCGTAGCCAGGTCATCAAGGATGACGCGCCGCATGCCCACCTTCTTAGCAATACAGTAGCCCCTGACCACCACCTTAAAGGCGTCCCATTCCAGCGCCCTCGATCCCGCCGTACCCCCATTGGACGCAAAATATTCTGAAATGGTATCCTCCAAGTCCGCCTTAAAAACTGCGTCCTCCAAAATTTCCGGGCGCATTTTCCAGGTGGGCACAGCGGGAGCCCCGGGAAACCAGCGAAGGTCCAACAAAAGAGGGTTATGGTCCGAGATAGTCCTGGTCAGATATTCAGACCGGACCGCTGCCGAAGTCAACTCCGCCGAGCCCAGAAACCCGTCCAACCGGACGTGCAATTCGTGTAGGCCCGAGAAGTAAGAGTAGTCTCTAGTATCGGGGTGCTGTGCTCTCCAGATATCCGTGAGTCCCCAGTGCGTCTGCCATTCCCTCCTTCCTTTAGCCACACGGTGAACCGGAGAGTCGGGGAGGGGGGGGTGCGAGCGGTCAGCCTCCACGTCCACTATTGAATTGAAATCCCCTCCGAGCAGAAGGGGTCCAGAGAAGAAGTGGGCTAACGAACCCGATAACCCGGAGAGGAAGGCGAGTTGGTCCACATTAGGCGCATAAACACAGCAAACGTTCAGGTCCCTCCCCCCTAGTGTGCCTGAGATGGCTACGTAGCGGCCCTCCGGGTCCACCACAGATTTTGCAACCTGGAATGGTACCCCAGCTCTGATCCAAATCAGCGCCCCCCCTGGCATATGCTGAATACGAAGTGCAGAAGACCTGCCCCCTCCATCTACGCTGTAGCGCCGCCCCTTCCGCCTTGTTGAGATGGGTCTCCTGCAGCAGCGCCATTTGCACCCCTCTACGCACTAAATAAGCGTGGACTTTGTGGCGTCTAGACATAGTGTGAAGCCCTCGTACGTTCCAAGTAATGCATTTCACATTAGTAACATCAGCCATTGTCCCATACCGTTCGTTCCAAGTCTCTCCACCTCGGTCCCAACAAAGAAAGAGCAACAATCAACCCAACACTGATGGCGGCCATTTTCCCCAACCAGAAAACCACAACCCCCGGTCGAAACAAACCCCTGCCCACCGTCCCCAGAACAGGACCCAAATAGTACCATCTAGTTCCCATCCAAACCTTACCCCTAACAATCCCAAAGTCCCCAACTAATCCTGCGGTCGCCACCGCAGGAAGGCCTTAAGGGCTAGGTGCGGGCTGGGCGCCGGTAATGGGCCCTCGACTCTCGGACTACCGAGACTAGAGATGAGCCCCAAACAAAAGCTATGTCACAGGCAGGGCACCCCTCCCTTCTTCATCACGGAGATCATGGACAATCGCCAACCCCTGCCACCCCCGTTGCAGACCCCCACCCAAATGGAAGTAGCTCACCCCATCACCCCTGTCCATCCAGAAGGTCCTCAACCGAGTTAGGAGTGATCACCGGCATGTGGACACTGTCAGTCACCGATTCCTCCGAATCCGTTGGCGCCCCCTCATCCCCAGGGTCCGTTTCCTCAGTAATGGGGCCTTCTCGCGAACCAGATATCGTAGTCAACATCTCCAACACTTCCTTCCGTTCCGCTGATGTCTCCACGGTCGAAGGCCTGCCCGCTTGGCCACGGCGACTCCGAAGCCTGCTGGATCGCCGTCGCTGTCCAGGTTCTGTTGTCAGCCGAGATGACGAGCTGAAACCATCTTTACCAGCCCTATAGAATTCGAGCCAGTTGCAGACGTCCTCCGGGGAATCAAAGAACTGAGTCTTGTCATCAACTATGATGCGGAGCCTTGCGGGAAACAGGAGCGAGTACTGAATGCCCTCGCTCCGGAGCTCGCGCTTGATCGCCATGAAAGAGGACCGCCTGCGCTGGGTCTCAAACGTGTAGTCCGGAAAAATGTTCACCTGGCTATTCTCCATCTTGTAAGGGCCATTATGTCTGGCGGCATTGAGGATGAGATCTCTGTCCCTAAAATGTAGCAAGCGTGCCACTACCGGCCGTGGGGCGCGGCCTTGCTGCGGCGGCCTTGCCGGCACCCTGTGTGCTCGCTCCAAGGTGTAGAAGGAGGACAGGCCTTCTGGCGCCACCTTGTCCCAGAGCCAGGCTTCCAAGTAGGCCACCATATCGCCATCTTCAATCTTTTCCGGCAGGCTCACCACACGAATGTTGTTTCGCCTATTACGCCCCTCCGCATCCTCCGCTCGCCGCTCAAGGGCCTCTATCCGGGACAGGGCATCCTTCATCGTCGCGGCCAGGGTCTTCTGCGCGGGCTCTAAGGTCCTCACCGAGCCCTCCACTTCCTTGACCCTATCTGAAAGCTTACCATGGTCCGCTCTAAGGAGGCCCAAGCTCGTCGCAACCTGGGCAATGTCCTGCTGGAGGGCCGAGCGCGTGGTCGCTATCGCCTCTAGGACCCGGTCAAATTGTTGTTGCAAGTGAGGGCCTCCAGAGCTCCCCGGGTCCCTGCGATCCTCTTTGTCCGGCGCCTCCGAATCCGAGGCAGCTGGAGTGGCTCCTTTGGGTCCTTTCGGTTTTCCCATGTCGCTGGAGTCCCACGGTGGAAAGTCAGTCAGAGGCACCTCCGAGTGCGGGCGTCCACTCTGCCCCACCCGGCAAATTGTCGTGGAGCCGAGGGTCGCCGATCTCCGTCTCCAGGGCCTGTTGGTCTTCCGCAACCCCGGGCCGCGCCACCACCGTGTCGTCGGAGGGCTCCGAGAAGGAGGCGGGGACAATCGGCGCCAGGTCGGATAGGCCTGCTTGGCCGATGAGGATCTAGATCGAGAGTCACCAACGCCGCCGGAGACTTTGTGGCGCCAAGGTGCCGTGCTGCCCATGGATTTCAGTCACTCGGCGGGGTGCAGCCGGGTGCGGCACTTGGGTTCGGTTCCGTGTTATAAAGCCATCGATAGTCCGGACCTCAGATCGTCCGGGATCGGTCACCGTGCTCAGATTCTGGGTAAGGCAACACCTAGACCATCACATCACAGGGAGATAGGAGGCGGAGGGTGCGCCGTGCCCAGCGATGTTCCTCCGGATTAAGGGTCCCAGCCAAGGTGTTGAGAAGGTCCGGGCGCCATCTTGGGTCTCACTCCGCTGGTCCCCAAACTTCGATTTTCCGTCGGATCAACCGGTTTTCAAGTATCACCGGGCATCCCAGTGGGTCCCAATCAGTTCGATCGTCGGTTTGCGGGGACTAGGGTGCCCCGTGGCCTCCGATCTGCAGGATCAATGCGGGCTCAGTCCCGGAGCCGAGCTCTCAGGCGACCATCGCCATCGGCGTCCAAGCCACGCCCCCCATCTATTTACATCATATCTACATTCTGACCAATGTTTTGTAGTGGGTGGTGTTTTGTTGACCTCTGCTTTTTTTGTTGTTATTTCAAGGTTGAATGCACATTCTTTTTGTTGGAATCTTCTTATTATTATAGACAGGTATATAAATCCTCAGTCAGATTTAAACCTTGAGGATGTTTAGAATCTAATAACAAAATATACCTGGTTTCCAACTTGCGTAAGTTGCTTTCCCTGTCTCCTCCGCGCCAATTAGGAGTAACTGAATCTATTAGATAATACGACAACCCTTTGTTGTTAGATCCGTGGCGTTCCTTAAAATGACGCGCCACCGGATAGGTATTGTCCATATTAGTTATGGCGCGGAGGTGTTGGAGTATTCTAACATGGGCTTGTAATTTGGTGCTCCCCACGTAGAGCATGTTAGAACATACACCGTATATTCAGTTGTACAGGTTAAGATCTTGTTAATTGTATACGTTTTTTTCTTGAATGGGCCGCAATATGTTTTCGTATTTACCCCGTGGGTACACGCTTTACATGATATGCATTTTTTAAAACCTCTTAGATTCTGGTACCATGATGGTTTTCTTATTATTTCTTGGTCCGATAACACCAAGCAGTCTCTCATGGACGGGGCTCTGCTGTACGTAATGGACGCCCTCTGCGGTAGCAGGGGTCCTAATATGGGGTCACTAAGGAGTATAGACCACTCACCCTGGATAATCTTTTGGAGCGCCCTATGTTGTTTGCTATATCCAATTATAAGGCAAAAACTCTTATCCTCCTCTTGATCAGTATTCAGGGTTTGGCCTTGTTCTCGCTGTTGATTTTTAACCAAAAGTTCATCTCGCGATGTTGTTGCTGTTTTAGCAATGGCTTGATCTACTGCGTATCTAGAATAGCCTCTTGCTAAAAATCTCTCCCTGCTGAGTAGTTGTGCCTTTCTTAGTTCATCTTGTGTGCTGCAAACCCTCTTAATTCTAAGCATTTCACCGTAAAGGATGCTATTCACTAAGTGGCGGGGGTGAGAGCTAGAGGCATGTAATACCGAATTTCCCGCTGTTTTCTTCCTATACAAAGTAGTTTCTAATTTGTTGTTGCTTATATATACTTTAGTATCTAGCAAATTTACACAGGTATCACTGATTTCTGCAGTAAATCTTAGCTTTAAATCATTGTTGTTGATTTCAACTACAAACTTTTCTGCCTCTTCCTTCGTTCCATGCCAAATTACAAAGAGGTCATCGATGAACCTGAGCCACAATTTCAACTTAGATGACATTATGAAGAAGGATAGAATTTAGATCGGCTGAGGTAATGCTCCGGGGGCAATGACGGGCAGGTGGGGGTCGGGGCAGGCGGGGGACCGGGACTTACAGCATCTGCCATGGAGATTTATGCACAGCGCCTCAACGCTGGGCCTTTGTGACATCCGAGGGACAATGTCGGGGCAGGCGGGGGTCGGGGCAGGCAGGGACCGGGACTTACAGCATCTGCCATGGAGATTCATGCACAGCGCCTCAACACTGGGCCTTTGTGACATCCGGGGGACAATGTCGGGGCAGGCGGGGGACAGAGCGTCCGGGGGCCCGGGCTGCTGGGCAATGTCGGGGCAGGCGGGGGTTGGGAAAGCCTGATTGCTCCCAGACAAGGTCGGGACGGGCTGCTAGTATATTTATATGGCGGTCGCCAGTAGGTAGTTATAGTTAGGATTTTTTTCAATGTTAAATCTCAAAATTCTATTTGGAATAACTTTGACGCCGGTTGACGAATCTGCCTGAAAATGTCCTCAAAATGGCCTCGCGGCGTCCCGGTCCTTCCCTGAAAGTTTGGGGGGATTCGTCAAGCGGGGTCCGAGATAAAAGGGGGGTCCCAAAATGCGTTTTCCCCATGTTAATTTCCATAGGGCGGTCGATTTCACTTTTAGCTCGAACGGCTGAATGGATTTACATCAAACTTGGCAAAATTGTAGAAACTGGTAGCCCGATGTGCCTTTGCTATGTCTCAAGATATGTGCTCCAGTGGATTTTGAGTAATTTAGGTTAAAAAAAATATATATATCTATAGGCGCGCCCCGGTACGCGCACGGGTACGCGCACCAGGCGCGCCACGCGACTTGCGCGCAGAAAGCTGATTGGGTCTCGGGTGTCTGTAAACATTCTAAACAGTCTGGAGCGGCCGCCATCTTGTGTCTCGGTAAAATCGAGACACAAGAGGTGGCAAAAACAAAGGGGGGAATTGACCATAAGGGGGCAGGGTAGACCCCCCCTGACCCCCTAGGTTTGATGTGGGGGCCATTAAAGGGCCCCGCGGGGTCTCAAAATTATTATTATTTTTTTCGATTTTCGCGGGGGAAGCGCCCGGTACGCACACCGGGGAGCGCACCGGGGAGCGTACTATGGGAAAAAAATCACTTTCAAAAATTGTATGTTTATTAATTGTTTTTTTTGTTGTTTTTTTTTATTTAAGTACCAACATGTAGGTATCAATGCAGAGTCTATAATTTAATATACACCGTTTCCTTTGTAGATATCTTGCATGTTGTTACAGAAGTTATTGTGGTATATGGAATCCATACCATAGTCTGTCAGGAAAGCAGAAACAACATGGAGGCAGGAGATGATAAAGAGATGTAAAATAGACATTGGAGATAATATAGTGGGAGAAATGAAGTAACTATGAGCAAACTTTCTATGTAACACAAAGAGTTGTACAGTATACTATAAGTCTCACTTTATATTTTAAACATTTTTGATCTTCTTGATGAATTACATATAAAAAT
This sequence comes from Lissotriton vulgaris, assembly GCF_964263255.1. Lineage (NCBI taxonomy): Eukaryota > Metazoa > Chordata > Amphibia > Caudata > Salamandridae > Lissotriton > Lissotriton vulgaris. Next base: position 75,754 of record NW_028249648.1, on the reverse strand, counting down.
GAATAATGGCTCGAACAATTTTTGATTATTAAATATAAATTTATTCTTCTGATTCTTTTTCATAATTTAATAAAACTTCTAATAAAATGTTGTCTGGAATCTCTTCATTTACATTCTGTGTTTCCATTGATTCCACACACTCAAGTAATTCAAGGTCCAGAGACTCATCCATAAAGTCAATGTTATCATTTTCAGCATTTTTTCCATCATGGTTGTTGTCCAAAACAATTTCAAAAGAAATATTCTTTTCTCCTTCCATTTTGTTGCTGTAAATTGCATAAAAAATAATTATATCAGTAGATATAGGGCACTGTTGGGTTTAAGTTCAGACATGTAGTTTGGATTTTTTAACAGTGAAGTTATCTTTGGGCAGTGTATGGTATCAGGCTGGAATTTGAAATATAACAAAGAGTATGTGATGAAGCCTAAGTAAATTTATAATAATACAAGGGAAGCCTAACTCAATCCATAACTATAACAGAGAAGTCTATCTCAATCTATAACTATTACAGAGGGATAGTATATAACTAGCAGAATATTTTTTCTCAAATTAACTTAGTGTACAACATACTTCACTTTCCAAAATAACAACTTACCTTTGAGAAAGCAGTTGAAGTTGTCAGTGTAATTCCTTTTCAAATGTACTTCAGGAAGTAGTAGTCAAAATGGCTGTGTTTCCCTCTCTCTTTTTATATATATTCATGTACATAACCAATCAAATGTCAGGAAATAATAGTAGAAAATGAAAGTAACTTTTTAATTGGTTGTAATTTCTAACACTTCATATGTGTTTTTGTCATGTAATTTACCTCAGGATATTTAGACAGGCCTACAGCCTAAATGTCTCAATGGAATTCCACCAAATTTGGGTAAATGGTAGGGACTGCTATGTTGTAGGGCCTATTCTATATTTGGTGAAAGTGTCTCCAGTGGTTTTTCTGTAAATTACTTTCCCACCTTTTTTTAGGGAGCGCTTACCAGTAGTAATAATAGTTCCTCATTCAGACTCCTCTCCTTTTCACTCATTTTCCTTTTACTTTCTTATCTTTCCTGATTTCGTTTTGGTATCTCACATTCTTTTAGTATCTTACTTACCTTCAGTAATTTGTTCTCTTTCTATTTTCTCTTTTTCTATTTTCTATTTTTCTCTTTCTACATTACTTTATTTCTGTTTTTGTATCCTTCACTATTGCTTTATTTCTTAGTAAACTTTTTAGATTTTTAAACCTCTTGAACTGTTTCTTCTATTTTAATATATATTTTTAACTAATTATAACGTGTTTTTTCTTTTGTCTTTCACAGATACAAGTTTTCATTAATTATATGGTAAGTGTGTTTACAAAATGTAGTTTGTTATCACCCTTTGCTTTAACCTCACTACTTTTCTCTCACTCTACCTCACCCCTGTTTCCTTACTTTGCTTCCCTCACTTATTCTTATCCTCCATGTTTACTTCCTACCACATTCAACTTCTTTAAGTACCTCTGCTTATCCACACTCCTTCACTTACCTTTTTTACTGGTTCACTTAGTCCCTTTGTGACACTCCTTCCTTTACTCTCTCTCTTCTTTCTCTCTGTCACTCCCCATGTCTTACCCTTATTCACTTATATCCACCCTCTTTCACTCCTCTTTACTTACACTCACTGCTATTTTCTTTCCCTCCGTCACTACTGTTTTTTTTCTCTGGTTCCGTCACTATCTGTCATTCCCCAGATTTAAGTCTCCTTCCTTTTACTTTCATCACCCATTCACATTTTCCCAGAACCTCTGCTTTAGTCTTCTTCCTCTTTCTTCTCTTCTTTTGCTCCCTTATTCATTTTCTTTTTCTCAGTTACTTCCTCTTACACCTTTTCTCTGTCTTACTATCTATTACACAGTCCTTCTGTGTTCCTCCCTCTAGCTCTCTTTGTCTTAACACCACTCTCTCTGTCCCCATTCCTCATGCTCACTCCTTCATTATTTTTTTTGGTTTTTTTTTTGTTGGTGCGCTGACGGGACGCGCACCGGTACGCGCACCGGGGCGTTCACCAGTACGCGCACCGGGAGCGCTCCAGAGTCAAATATAAAAAAAAAAGTTAAATACTATTTTAAAACAAAAATGTTATCTTAATATACAATATAGGGTTCATTTTTAGAAAAACATACCTTTCTCAGCTATACACATTTGCGAAAAAATAAGCTTAGAAATTCACTAAAAAGTACATAGGTATGAAGCCCTATAAAAAGTTAAATATTAGCAATTAAAAAACCTATGAAATTCACAGAAAAAATCAAAGGTTTCACACCAGTTATAGTTAGAAATTAGCATTAAAAAAACCTATGAAATTCACTGAAAAAACCAGAGGTTTCACACCAGTTATAGTTAGGAATTAGCATTAAAAAAACCTATGAAATTCACTGAAAAAAACAGAGGTTTCACACCAGTTATAGTTAGGAATTAGCATTAAAAAAACCTATGAAATTCACTGAAAAAAACAGAGGTTTCACACCAGTTATAGTTAGGAATTAGCATTTAAAAAAACCTATTAAATTCACTGAAAAAAACATTTTACTGACTTAAAACCATTGAATGATGTCACTGACCATGTCATGAGTGATGTAATATGTGATGTCATCAACAGTGCATTACACACGCAAGTTATAGTGAGTCCAACTAACTATAACGTGGAATTTCAATGGTTTTATGTCAGTAGTCAGTAGTCCAGCTAACTATAACTGGTGAGAAACCTCTGTTTTTTTCAGTGAATATATATATATATATATATATATATATATATATATATATATAACACCATCCTTCAGAAGAAATCAGGCAGGGGTCCAGAGGGAATTACAACAGGTAAGCTTTATTCTTAAGGCACAGCAGAGTAGTGGCGGCGTATGCATTTCGGGCGGGTGTATGTGCCCTCGTCAGCGCCCTTCACTACAAAGAGTTTGAATTGCAGTCCCGCTTCCCTTCACACATTAAAAGGGTTAAATCGCTCCTCCTTCGCCAAATGGTTTTCACCTGCTGCCTTGCTGGAGTCAAATACTACCTACAGCTCCCAGGGTGCTCTGCAATCCACACTCCGGTTGGTGACACGGAGGGAAACAAAAAATGTCAATTGATGGAGCTAAATGTTCAATGTGGGCTGGCTCATACCGTGTCACAAGTCATGAAGCCTCCTCTTGGGTCCCCTCGGGCTACCGCGACCACTTGCCATCGAAGAAATGCCAAACAGGGGCCACTTGTGCAGTACACGCTGGCCTCCCGAGGTGATTACCTCGGACCTCCTGGGTCCCTTCATAGCGTTGTGGTGAACTCCGGATTTGTCGATCCCTCGACTCGAAAACTGCTGCAGAGCAGCGCCAGGGTTGTCCGGGTCTCTTGTGCGGCAGGGACTCCCATGATGCGCCTCTGGTCAGCGCAGAAATACCAAATAACACCATCCTTCAGAAGAAATCAGGCAGGGGTCCAGAGGGGATTCCAACAGGTAAGCTTTATTCTTAAGGCACAGCAGAGTAGTGGCGGCTTATGCATTTCGGGCAAGTGTATGTGCCCTCGTCAGCGCCCTTCACTACAAAGAGTTTGAATTGCAGTCCCGCTTCCCTTCACACCTTAAAAGGGTAAAATCGCTCCTCCCTCGCCAAATGGTTTTCACCTGCTGCCTTGCTGGAGTCAAATACTGCCTACAGCTCCCAGGGTGCTCTGTAATCCACACTCGGGTTGGTGACACGGTGGTAAAAATGTCAATTGATGGAGCTAAATGTCCAAAGTGGGCTACTCATACCGTGTCACAAGTCATGAAGCCTCCTCTTGGGTCCCCTCGGGCTACCGCGACCACTTGCCATCGAAGAAATGCCAAACAGGGGCGACTTGTGCAGTACCCGCTGGCCTCTCGAGGTGATTACCTCGGACCTCCTGGGTCCCTTCATAGCGTTGTGGTGAACTCCGGATTTGTCGATCCCTCGACTCGAAAACTGCTGCAGAGCAGCGCCAGTGTTATCCGTGTCTCTTGTGCGGCAGGGACTCCCATGATGCGCCTCTGGTTAGCGCAGAAATACCAAATAATACCATCCTTCAGAAGAAATCAGGCAGGGGTCCAGAGGGGATTCCAACAGGTAAGCTTTATTCTTAAGGCACAGCAGAGTAGTGGCGGCGTATGCATTTCGGGCGAGTGTATGTGCCCTCGTCAGCGCCCTTCACTACAAAGAGTTTGAATTGCAGTCCCGCTTCCCTTCCAACATTAAAAGGGTTAAATCGCTCCTCCCTCGCCAAATGGTTTTCACCTGCTGCCTTGCTGGAGTCAAATACTGCCTACAGCTCCCAGGGTGCTCTGTAATCCACACTCGGGTTGGTGACACGGAGGGAAGCAAAAAATGTCAATTGATGGAGCTAAATGTTCAATGTGGGCTCGCTCATACCTTGTCACAAGTCATGAAGCCTCCTCTTGGGTCCCCTCGGGCTACCGCGACCACTTGCCATCGAAGAAATGCCAACCAAACAGGGGCCACTTGTGCAGTACACGCTGGCCTCCCGAGGTGATTAACTCGGACCTCCTGGGTCCCTTCATAGCGTTGTGGTGAACTCCAGATTTGTCGATCCCTCGACTCGAAAACTGCTGCAGAGCAGCGCCAGTGACGTCCGGGTCTCTTGTGCTGCAGGGACTCCCATGATGCGCTTCTGGTCAGCTCAGAAATACCAAATAACACCATCCTTCAGAAGAAATGAGGCAGGTGTCCAGAGGGGATTCCAACAGGTAAGCTTTATTCTTAAGGCACAGCAGAGTAGTGGCGGAGTATGCATTTCGGGCGAGTGTATGTGCCCTCATCAGCGCTCTTCACTACAAAGAGTTTGAATTGCAGTCCTGCTTCCCTTCACACATTAAAAGGGTTAAATAGCTCCTCTCTCGCCAAATGGTTTTCACCTGCTGCCTTGCTGGAGTCAAATACTGCCTACAGCTCCTAGGGTGCTCTGTAATCCACACTTGGGTTGGTGACACGGAGGGAAACAAAAAATGGCAATTGATGGAGCTAAATGTTCAATGTGGGCTGGCTCATACCGTGTCACAAGTCATGAAGCCTCCTCTTGGGTCCCCTCGGGCTACCGCGACCACTTGCCATCCAAGAAATGCCAAACAGGGGCCACTTGTGCAGTACACGCTGGCCTCCCGAGGTGATTACCTCGGACCTCCTGGGTCCCTTCATAGCATTGTGGTGAACTCCGGATTTGTCGATCCCTCGACTCGAAAACTGCTGCAGAGCAGCGCCAGTGGCGTCCGGGTCTCTTGTGCCGCAGGGACTCCCATGATGCGCCTCTGGTCAGCGCAGAAATACCAAATAACACCTTCCTTCAGAAGAAATCAGGCAGGGGTCCAGAGGGGATTCCAACAGGTAAGCTTTATTCCTAAGGCACAGCAGAGTAGTGGCGGCGTATGCATTTCGGGCGAGTGTATGTGCCCTCGTCAGCGCCCTTCACTACAAAGAGTTTGAATTGCAGTCCTGTTTCCCTTCACACACAAGAAGCACACAAGAAACGTGCAATGTCATCAGCCTGAATTAAAAGATACAAACAAGTTCAGGAGCTGGTATATTGAAGGCAGCCTTAAGTTCAGTCTGACGTGTTTCGAAATAAAGATTTCTTCCTCAGAGGCTCCCAAAAGGTATTTGCTTGAAGCTCCTCCTCCCCAGCATTTATCTTAATATCCCGCCCCTGGATAGGGTCTTCATCATGTGTTTGGCATTCTGATAGTTAGAGTTTTTTATTGTTGCATCAATGCAGCGCACGATTACTGCCCGAGTTAAGACCCAGCTTGGGCCCCAGCTGCTGCACAGATCTTCATTCTGCAACGTTTCCCCGCATTTGCGGTGGGTGAATCCTTCCACGCGGCCCCCTTCATATGTTGGGGTGGTGCATCCTCAGCGGCAGAGCGGCCGCTTTTAAATGGCAGAACACTGGTGGCTCACACGAGAAACGTGCAAGGTCATCAGCCTTTAATAAAAGATACAAACAAGTGCAGGAGCTGGTATATTGAAGGCAGCCTTAAGTTCAGCCTGACGCGTTTCGAAATAAAGATTCCTCAGAGGCTACCAAAAGGTATGTGCTTGAAGCTCCTCCTCCCCAGCATTTATCTTAATATCCCGCCCCTGGATGGGGTCTTCGTCATGTGTTTGGCATTCTGGGAGTTGGAGTTTTTTTAATGTTGCATCAATGCAGCGCACGATTACTGCCCGAGTTAAGACCCAGCTTGGGCCCCAGCTTTGCTATTTTATAATTCCACTAATAACTCAGCCTAGATGATGTCACTGAGCTATATAAGGCCATAGCCAAGCCATTGTGCACTTTGGTGGTGCACAAACAGTGAACTATCCACTGCCGAAAGAGCTGGGAGGACCTACGTTGCTGGACCAAGAAGTCAGCAGAAGTCCAGCTCGCACAGTCCTCCCAACATTTGAAGTGTGTGCGCCATACCATGACCCCTCTAATGGCCCACATACTTGCGGTGATCTATTTCCCACTTGATTGGCAGTTTAGACAACAAAGCAGCATGAAGGGGGTATTTTGTTTTTTGAGTTTTTCATTTTAAATAAATATTTTTGTTACAGCAATACATTTTGGCATTAATATAAAGATTGACACACGACCAATGCAGGAGCAAGTTTTGCACAAGGTGTATCATTATGTGTTTTTTTAACATAAATTTGTGGGAAATTATACCACTATATTTGTGATCACTTTGAAAGGACTGTTTTGAGCAGACACATGCCTGCCTAAAAATAATTAAACACGAGTTAATTGTAACAAACAGCCCAAAACCTTTACTTGTACCTAGTGTGATGCTTTGTCACGATTGTTAAGGATGTTACATTAACCCTATTGCAAGTAACAGCATAAAATGCACTAATGTTGCAGCGATGTTCCAAATATCACATTTGTGAGATAGTATTATAATCAAACAATAGTAAACATGTGAGTCAAAATGACTGGAAACATAACATTAAATGGCTACATGTTTTTATTAAAACATATTACAATTATCTTTTTAGTAAGAATACAGTTTAGTTAATTTTAAAAATGACAGGTTTGCATGATGTCTTACTCATTTACAAATGTGCATGAAAGCCAGTCAGTGTATTGAAAAATGAAAGGTATACATTTTTGAAAAAATAGGAATGTGAACACATTGGTGACAGAGTAACACATACCCTAAAAAATGTTTTATGTCCTTTGTTACGTCCAGATAATAAAGCAATAATAAACAAAAATAGATTAGCTAAAGGGACTTTTGCAGAAGGAATGTTCCGTCACATACATGTTGGAATATCCCATCAGCAAAACTCAAAATCATGCACAAAAAATGGCGGTATTTAATATGCATCAAAGTTTATTATTTTATATTGTAAATTGCATTTTTGTTTTTAATTTTAAACATATATATGAATCAGTGTATTTCAAATTTGCTGTAATGTTGTACTAATTTTTGACTAAACTGAAAGATCGAATTTAAAAGAAAACAATTTCACATTGGTAAAAAAAAAATAGATAAGATATTATGGAGTCATTTTTTTTAATTATCTATATTAAAGTGGATTACACATATATCAAGCCCTATGTATTTACGTATGCTGTGGAAATAATGTGAAAGTACCCAAATGGGGGGATTTCTTCAGCAGCATACATGAATACCTAGGGCATGATACATTAGTAAACAACTTAATTACTAAAATGTATTTTTACATTTAAGACTTGAGGTAAGTTTTACCATTGTGAAGTGCCCAAACAAAAGAAACAGGCTTTCAGTTTATACAAATATTGGTACAACATTACGGTAAATATTAACACACATTGATTTATATTTAAATTTTTTTAATAAAAATGAATCCGTTTTTTTTGCCTTGTACACACAATGTGCAAAGGGATTTTTTTTTACATTATTTTTTGTGATAATAGAAGTTCACTATTCAAAAAAACAAATCAATACCATTCAGTGATGTAAAACAGTTCCTGGAGAGAATGAAAATGGTTAAGAAAAATTATAAAACATAAGATAGGAGCGATAATAGAAAATTAGAAAACTGACCAAATGGTTTCTGAATATGTTCCCTACATGCAGGAGATAAAGATAAAAATAAACCAAACCTTAAAATCCTTGAAGCAAGTGAAATATGAAACTTTCAACATGTTTTGAGAAAAAAACTTTATGTACAGTTATATTTACAGGGATATAATAAAACTATTGTGTATGACTTTACAGCATCTACAGGAGCAGGCGAAGGAGACATTGGCTAAAAAGGCGGCGAAGCAGTAGGCCACTCTGTTTCTGGTGGTGAAACATCTGACACAGATGATAAAGGGACTGGAACGGAGGCCACCACCTCATCATCTTCTTTGAAGGTCTCCACAAGAGAACAGTCCCTAGTGGTGGTGGACCATACTGGAACTATACCAACATCATCCTTGTCCACCACCCAGAGACACATCTCCACCCTCCATCTTGCCCCCTTTGCCCAGTTTGCCAAATTTGACCCCCTAAAAGGGCTGGGGTCTCCTTTTTCACAGGCCCTTCACCACCTGTCCTTGTCACCCCGGCTGCGCTGAGTAAGGAGGCTATTCACCTCTTATGTAGGCACCATAAGCACAACACCTACATCCACCACCACAACCACCATCACACCCACAACCACAAGCACATCCGCACCTACCGCAACCACCACCACACAGACCATAACCCCACCATACCCACAAGCACAGCAACTACCACCACACTCACAGCTACCACTACACCCACAACGTCTTCCACCACAGCCACCAGCACACCCACAAGCACCACAACCACCACCACATCCACAAGCACACCAACCACCACAACAACAAACACATCAAACCCAACACACTCACACAACACAAAACAGCAACCAAAGGCAAGCACACACATTCACGAGAATATCAAATACCAGCCACACAACACACATTCAAACATACACAACAAACAGCAGACCCACATACAACTGCCAAACATAACAACACAAGCACCACAACCATACTAACCACCACAACACACTCATCAAAAGCACACCTACACACAAAACAACAAAAACCAAAGGCAAACACACACTCTCACCAGAATATCAAACAGCAGCCACAAAACACACATCCAAGCATACACAACACACAACAGACTCACATGCAACTGCCAAACATACAGACACAACCACATCACCGACTCCCTGTACCTCCAAATCCCAGTCCTCTACCACCCTCCTACCCTTACTCCTCCTTCCGAATTCACATAATATCTGTACTTAACCCCTACCAAATCTAAACTCAACCCTCCTAAAACATATCCTTGAGGTGCCTAATCTGTGGCCAATAGATGCCCGTTCCTGAGGAGGTTACCCTTTGAAGTCTGTTTAAATTTAGGAGGCAAGTTATGGGCAACAAAGCCACGGCCTATTCTAATATGAAAAACTTTTGTTTTTCTTTTCGCTTTTTATTGAATAAACTTTATAAGAGAAGTATCTCATTTATAAATGAAAATATTTTCATTTTACAAGGTTTGCCCTAACATTATTATTCATTTGCAATTTATTGATTTTTAAAAATGCTAATGATGAAAATGTGTAATACATGAAAAACATATTTTTACTTAAATTTATTGCAGAAAAAGCAATGTTTTTTTTAATGATGTATTTGTACAGTCCAAATATTTGTGATAAAAAAGGTTAGTGGGGGGCGTGGCCAGGCAAGATAGCCGGGTGGACGTGATCCACATCAGCTCCGCCGCCACAGCGCCGTGTCTGCATGATCAAGTGCTCAAAGCCAGCAAAAAGAAGATTCAGAGAACCAACGAGAGGAAAGCAGCAGTGACAGAAGCAGACCCTGTGAGTGCCGGTAAGAGAACAGATCGGGTCCAAGGAAAAGGCCGCAGCTGCTGCAAGATGGTGATCGTGGACTGTACCCCTGAAACGTATTGAGCAAGAGGATGGGAAACGAGCAAGCCCTCAAGTAAAACCAACCAATAGAGCCAGGTTCGTGGAAGCCGCCTCCAGCTCCAAAGATCGACTCACCTGGCACCAATATCTGCAGTGAGTGACTGTCGGTGCTACAGTGAGGGAAGCAGCAGGCAGCGGGGAGCAGGCAAGTTCAGAAGCATGACCTCTAGGCCCCGAACCAGATCGGTACAGCATGGCAGGCGGCACAGAGGACAAGGCTGCAGTCAGACAGCAAACTCCTCAATGCAGCAGAGGGGCTTAAAAGGCAGAGGCACACCGAATAGCGAACCGGGCAAAAGGACATTTAGGCCCACAAACGAGGATGCCTCATCACAAAATGGCAGCCAAGCGGCTGCGAACATAGAGCCCCAAGAAGGAGACATTGTGCAGCTGCTGGTAAGAGGGGCTAAATTACAGCCAGGCGTACAATGCTTTAAGGCGGCGGCAGGGGCTGAGAAGTAAGAGGCAATCTGAGGAGCGAGGCCAGACCCTAAAATGCCGACCAAAGGGCTGCAAGCATGGTAACTCTTGGAAGGAGTTACAGGTAACTCTGAGTCCACATGGGGATGAGAAGACCTATGTAGGCAGAAGCAATTAATTCAAACTGAAGTGAGTGGCCTACACTACTGAGAGTACAGCTTGTGCAACAGCAGTTCCAGAGAGGGGCACATAAGCTGAAAGGCAACTTCCCACGAAACACTGCAAGAGCTCTGATTGCAGCTGCAGGCATCACTCCTGAAAGGTGAAGACCTGACAAAATAGATCCCGATGGGAGAATGTATGGAATGTTTGCACAGGTATTTGGGCCAGGTCACACAAAGATATAAATCAAAAGAGTGCACAGAGTAGGACGGCAAGCACCAGAGGACCGCAGATGCATGAGGGATGTCCTGGTCAAGCTTCACTCTTTCAAAGTAAAAGAAGGAATTCTCCTGGGTGGTCGGAAAAAAGATGAGTTGGCCTTTCAGGGCTTCTCTTGCTCCCTCTTCAGCACCTTCCTTCAGGCGACAACAATTCATGCCTGTGACTGAGAAGATGAAGGCAGATAGCATTAGATATAGATGGCCATATTGGATATTGGATATTGGATGGGTATTTATAGAGCGCAAACGTTCGCTCCCAAGGGAGCATCTTGGCGCTGTAAAGCCTGGGACCAGAACGACGGGAGGGTGGTGGGGGGCTAGATGGCTGCTTTAGTCCAGTCGTCGGAGAGATTAAAGATCCACGTTTTGAGGAGCTTTCTAAATGGCTTCTCCTGCGTCTGAAATCTAAGATGCCTTGGCATGTTGTTCCAGGCTCTAATAGCAAGGGAACTGAGTGTTTTTCCACCCTTAGTCTTCAAGTTGAATTTGGAGGGGGTCATGAGGTTTTCTTGTAAGGATCTGAGAGAGCGACCCGGGGTGTAGTGAGGGAAGCGTCTTGACAAGTAAAATGGGCCGGATTTGTTGAAGGCTCGGAAGGCTACAATGAGAATTTTAAAGAGTATTCTCTTGTGCAAGGGGAGCCAATGTAAGGATTTAAGGGCAGCGGAGATAGAAGATTTGCGTGGGAGTTTGAGGACAAGCCGTGCAGCAGTGTGCAGGACACTTTGAAGTTTCAGTCGGGTAGATATTTTTGTCCCTGCCAGGAGGCCATTACAATAGTCCACTCGAGAGAGTATGAGGGCTACCGCAACGGTCTTTCTGGAGTCGAGCGGGAGAAAATCAAAGAACTTTCGTAAGGACTTAATAATGCCGAAGCATTTACCTGCTACAGTTGCGACGTGGGTATCGAAAGAGAGGTCGGAGTCGAAAATAACTCCGAGGTTTCTGGCCGATGAGACTGTCTGAGGTGGAGCAGCAGAGTTGTCAGGCCACCACTGGGCTGGACAGAAAGAGGCATTCTTTCCAATGGGCAAGATCTCAGTTTTATTGGAGTTGCAGCGGAGATGGTTGGCGTCCATCCATTGAAAGACCGCTGTGAGACAGTGCTTGAGGTTAAGTTCGGCCGTGTTTGAATTGTCGTCGAGGGGGATAACAAGCTGAGTATCGTCAGCATAAGACGTGACAGTTATGCCGAACGATTCTATAAGAGTAAGCAGGGGGATGAGATATATATTGAAAAGGAGGGGACTGAGAATGGAGCCCTGAGGAACTCCACAAAAGATCTTTATCTCTTTCGATTGAAAAGGGCCCAGTGAAACGGTTTGAGATCTGTCACTGAGGAAGGAACTGATCCAGGCAAGGGCCGAGTTAGTTATGCCGATGTCCGCAAGCCTGTTTAGCAGAATGGAGTGAGAAATAGTATCGAAGGCCGCCGTGAGGTCAAGAAGGATCAGGATGGCCTTCTTCCTTTGATCTTGGAGACCTTTGATGGTATCAGTCAGCTCGATCAGGGCGGTCTCGGTAGAATGTTTGGACCGGAAACCGGATTGCTGGGGGTGAAGTAGGTTGTGGGCATCAAGGAAGGACTTGAGCTCCTTATGGACTAATTGTTCTGTTATTTTGCCCAGCGCAGGTAGCAGGGTGATGGGACGAAGGTTGGTTAAATCAGAGGGGGGTTTGTTTGCCTTTTTCATAAGCGGTTTAACCACACCCTTTTTCCAAGTGAGAGGAACAGAGCCAGTTTTGAGGGAGAGGTTGACTATTTCGTTGATGATGGGGTTGATTTCATCAATGATGGTGTGGAGGATCTTGGGGGGACAAGGATCAGAAGGTGAGCCAGATTTGCATGAAAGGATCGCTTCTCTGGTCTGAGTCAGGGTCACCGGGGTGAAGTGATTGAGACTGATAGCGGTCGGGCGAGATTGGTCTAGCTCCGAGATGAATACACCGGAGGGGGAGTTTTTGTGGATAGAGCTGATTTTATCTTCAAAATAGTCGGAGATCTTGTAGCACAGTTCTTGGGAAGGGGGGATTTCTGGTTGAAGTGCTTTTGGTTTAGTGAAGGATTTTACTATGGAAAAGAGGGTTTGTTGTTTTTGATTGGCCTCTTTGATGGCGTTTACATAGTAAGTTCTTTTTGCTGATTTGATGATTGAGAGATAATTTTTCCTCTGTAGAATGTAGTTTTTACGATCGTCATTGTCGTAGGATCTACGCCATCTACGTTCTGCTCTCCTGCAGAGTAGGTGTGCAGCTGTTAGGTCAGGCGTGTACCAGGGAGCTTTAATTTTCTTATTTTTTTGGGTGTTGTCTTTTTTGTTAGGTGGGCATCGTTTGGAGATTTCTTGAGAGAGCCAGTTGTTGAGGGAGACTGCATCTTGATCGATGTTACCAGAATGAGAGGGGGCATTGGTAGAGGACAGGGGATGAGAAGTAAGATTTTTCTGGACAGTTTTCCAGTTGATAGGGTAAATATGTTGGCGAGTTGGTTTTTTGCATTTCGGAGGGGGATCGTTGAGGATATGGAAAGGGATCAGACTGTGATCAGTCCAAATTTGGGGAATAGGAGACAAGGTGAAGATAGACGGGAAATTGGAGCAAACACCATCGAGGGTGTGACCAATGGAGTGAGTGGATAACTTGACGCTTTGTTGCAGATTGAAGATATCCAGTGTCTGCTGAAGATTTCTGGTGAAGGGGTCATTGGGTATTTCAAGATGCAGGTTAAAATCGCCCAGGAGGGTGAAATGAGGGTAGCGGAGCAGGAAGTGTCCGAGTGCGTCGTTAAGGGAGCCAAGGAATTTCCCGGCATTGCCGGGTGGGCGGTAGATCAGACCACCTGTGAAAGAGAGGGTTTGACTAAGTTTGATGGAGAAACCAAGTCCCTCTGCATCAGTGAGGGGGTCGAGGCAGAAGGTGTGGCAGTTATAAGAGTTCCTCAGGATGAAGGCAACGCCTCCTCCTCTACCTTTCAGTCTGTCCTGTCTGTGAAAGGAGTAGCCTGGGGGGAGGGCGATGGCTATGTCAGGGTTACTGTCTTCAGTGAGCCATGTCTCGGTGATCATGAGACAGTCCAGGTCACGGTCGATAATAAGATCGTGGATATCCTGACTATGTTTGCACATCGACCTGGTGTTTATTAGACCTCCTAAAAAGTGAGGCTGTTTGGGGGATGTTGGCTGCTTGGTGACGAAGTTAAGTGTCCAATGACATTTGTTACAACTGGTGGAGCCAAATACTTTAGAGAGATCAAGCTTGCAGGGGCAGTCGGGTCTGCCTCGAAGTTTATGGAGGTCGTTGGGAGCATACCTGATGGTAAGAGGATGTTGGGCAGGGGTTCCTGCGCCTGGCGCGGTCTTGGCGCGGACGGGCGCAGACGGGCTTGCCTTAGGCGCGCCTTCGGCGCGCAAACGGCGCTCCCGCTGCGCTCGTCCGCTGCGCTTCCTCTGGCAGCACATGATACAGTGAGCCCGGGGGGCGTGGCCTGTGAGGTGGGCGTGGCCCTAATTCTCGCTACGATGGCGCGTGGATTCGTTGCAGCCGGCGTATGCACTAGAACGCTCTCGGCTGTTTTAGGTAGGTTTGAGTATTTTTAAAAGAACACAGAGTTATTCATACAGTTTTAAAAAAAGATGATCCAGTTTGTAGCGTCTCCCGGCGTATGCCTGCCGAGTTCTGGTCAGGTCTGGTAAACAGCGCTCGGCTTGGCGCTTAAATAGTGAGCCCGGGGGGCGTGGCCTATGAGGTGGGCGTGGCCCTAATTCTCGCTACGATGGCGCGTGGATTCGTTGCAGCCGGCGTATGCACTAGGATGCTCTCGGCTGTTTTAGGTAGGTTTGAGTATTTTTAAAAGAACACAGAGTTATTCATACAGTTTAAAAAAAAGATGATCCAGTTTGTAGCGTCTCCCGGCGTATGCCTGCGGAGTTCTGGTCAGGTCTGGTAAACAGCGCTCGGCTTGGCGCTTAAATAGTGAGCCCGGGGGGCGTGGCCTATGAGGTGGGCGTGGCCCTAATTCGCTACGATGGCGCGTGGATTCGTTGCAGCCGGCGTATGCACTAGAACGCTCTCGGCTGTTTTAGGTAGGTTTGAGTATTTTTAAAAGAACACAGAGTTATTCATACAGTTTTAAAAAAAGATGATCCAGTTTGTAGCGTCTCCCGGCGTATGCCTGCGGAGTTCTGGTCAGGTCTGGTAAACCTGGCCATACCCTTTTGGTCTCACCTTTGAACTCAACAATAAAGCACAACATGTCACAGACTTGACGGGACTGTTGCAGCTTCTGAGACTGCTACTGTCAGACACAGCAACCTTCAGCAATCAGGCTCCAGGAACCTAATCGGACAAGAGGAGAGAGGACTAATGGCCAACCCAATGGAGGGAGCGACAGCCGAAGAAATAGCAGTGACGTGAAGTATTAAGCGTGAAGAAATGGGCACTGTTTGTTCTTGTGGGGACCATCTAGGAACGAATCAAGAGGGGGAGAGACGAAAAACTGAAGATGAGATGAGACCCATCACAAACCAGATTGAGGACATGCTAGCTGACCAAAGTTGCTAGAAAGTGCATTTAATGAAAAATCTCCTAACTAACAAATGTCTTACAAGCTTACACAGCTATGGCGGCAGCCACTGGTCAAGTTGCCCGTCACAATGCTTGCTAGTTACTTGGTACACAACAAGGTGGGACCTAGGTTCCCACAACACCCAGGGGGAAATTATTTACAGTTCATATTTATTGGGGTATTTCTTTTTCTTTTCTGGGGAAGGAGGGATAGGCTCATTTTCCCCACATTAGTGATGAAGGCAGGAATCAATGAAAATATTTTGAAGCACAGAGGAGGTGGGATAGGGAGATTTATAAGTATGAGTTACTCACATGCACAACAGCAGGAGGGACCATGGAGGGGTAAGGGGGCCCCTGGGGTGCCAAAATGTAATGAGCTATGGTTTCCATCCCATCTTGAAATGTGAGAGGTTTAAACGCGCCACTTAAATGGAAAAAGGTATGGAAATACCTCTCAGATCAGCAATTCGAGGTGATGGCTCTACAAAATAACACACCTCCAGCAGAAGGACAATCAAAGGTTGAAGCCCAGAAGTTACCCCTTGATACCAGTCCTCGGCCAATACAAAACAAAAGGGGGTTTCACTGCTGTTCCACACCATCACTAAATTTCAGCCAGGGGGGTCAAAACCGACAAAGAGGAGAGAGTGGTCATAGTAAAGGGAAGGCTGAAGGGAAAACTCTACATTTGGAGCGGCATATGCACCAAACAAGAATCAACCCAACTTTATTGATACCCTTTTGAAACTAGTTGGAGGATTGGCTGAGGGCCGATAGTTCCGGTGGGAGATCTTAATTTAACTAGCCATTCAGATCTAGACAGCACACACCCACACCGCGCCAACATGGGAAATTTCCTCAGGAATCTTAAACAGACGATGCACGATATGGAGCTCAGGGATGCCTGGAGAACGCTACATCCAACCACAAAATATTACTCCTTTGTGCACTGTACCTACTTGTGGTATTGGGTTCTCCAGGCCTACATACTCAGCAGAATACCCTCTACACCATAAGAACAGTTGGCACGGAAACTAGAAAATGCAAAAGACAAGTTTATTAAGACCCCATGGGGTGGTGGTACATTCCTACAGCACCCTTCGGCAATGCAAGAAGTATCACACCGAACATCGGTGTAAGTCCTTCTTTTATACAGTTTTACAGACATTAAAAGATGGGCGGTACATGGTTACAGAGTTTTAAGTACATATATGGTCATTTTTGGAACACAGCCAACTCATGGGAGGGGTTACAACACCACTGGTCAGTTTGGCGGAACATTCCTAAGCGATGACTGGTCTGTCGGAACTGCGCATGTGCGGGCTTGACCGTTACTAAAAATAGCCTGTTGCTGGGCAAACTCAAGTGGTCAGTGGTACAGAGAAAGGACCAAAGGGCATGCTGACCACGAGGCGACGCATTCTCTAAAATGGCCGCCGTAACATACAAAATGGCGTTTAACAACTATAGTCAAGATAAGGGAATAATGTGTAGCAAAGCTTAACGCTAACCCAGTAATTGTCAAATTACGACAGACGACCCTTTTAGCGTTCAGCTGAAGCTACCTCATAATGGACATAATCAGGATACTCATCTTCTATATCGATGGACATAATCTGGGCCACTTCTTTATGAATCATTTGTTCATTTTTAGCAAAAGCTCGTCTGTATGGAATACAAGCTGATAAACACATAGAACACAATGCAGGGCCACATTGAATACATAAGCATAAGAAGAATAATATCCCAATTATTATACATAGAATCGTCAGTAACTTCCAGCCCCATGTACTAAGCATTGACCAAAACCACCCCGAAAAGGTCCACGTACCATTGTCAGGATGTATCTCAGCAGCAATTTTATGTAATTTGGATATGGCATCATACACAGATGGTGAATTATCTGGCACGTAAACACAGCAACTACTTCCGATAATGCGGCATGCCCCCCCTCGGTCAGCTAGAACTACATCTAGAACCATCCGGTTCTGTAGCGTTACAATTCTAGAGATCTGAAGCTCCTCAGTTAAATTCCCTAATGCAAAAGCAGTATCATTGGCAACAGCTTCAACAACACGAGTTAATCGTCGTATTTTTCGGCTATTTAGAGCAGCTCCCACAAAAGAAAACAAACCCAAATTGAAGTCAACATATTGATGCAACGCAGTGTCTGTTTGGTCTATCTCATCAAGAACTACTGCTCTCTTGACTCTGTTCAATATAAAATCATGGTACAATACATAATCATTATGATACTGGGGCGGAGCAATAAATACAGGGGGCAATACAAAAGAGATGTAGCATGTTCCTAACCATCCTAAAGGGAGACGATGATAACCTTTATTACCACATATGAAGTACGTATTTCGGGAGGCCACAAATGAAATGCCATTCGGGGTATCAAAGGTGAGAGTGGTGTTACATTCACTTCTGCCAACTGGGATTGTACCTTTATTACGTACACAGAGATCGGCTTTTGTATCAATAACATTAATAACATGAGAATTGGACATGTTAACACTTCGATGATTGCTGTAAACTCGTGGTGCAGACACATTGTCCGGGCAGTACTCCTCCCATTCAAACTTAGTTCCTTCAGCTTGCGGATAGCCATCTCGATCATTAAAACAAATTTTATTTAGACGAAAAAGCAGTCCCCCTTTTGTTGGCCATCGCAAAGTGAACAGGAGGGTGTACCAGGCATTGCAAGACCCATTATGAGAAAACGGGAGTGGGATAAGCGGTGTGCCTCCTTTCTTCTGATGTCCAGGCAACATCCCACATACCCAGCAGTTAGAAGTGTTCGTCATATTGTGAGTGTGATGCAGAATTTGAATGAAACTATTGTTCAAGTAAGTCTGTTGGTGCCGTTCTTCATGATATGGTAGAGTGAAATGAAAATGTTCAGATGGAGCGAGGGTAGTCGGCAGCAAATGTTCTCGCACAGGTACCACAAGTTCTACTACCCAGGCTATCACAGCTATTACCACAATTGTCAACACGAATAATACAGCACCAAGAATTCTTTTGTCTCGTGCTGCAGAAGACGCCATAGTTCAATGTTCACAATGTCTCAAAAGTACAACTAAAAACAATAAAAATATGAGTGCTGAGCTCCGAGGTAGCCGTTGGTTTCTTCTCCGGGGTCAAGACGGGTGTCGCTACACTTGGCAGAACGGATCCCCCCCCTTGAGATTCCCGGCTTCCGTTTCACAAACCTGGAGCGGTAACTCAACCAGTCTTGCACCAAAAAAAATCTTCTTATCGTGGTCGCAGATTGTATCTTTCTCGTCCAGAAACAGTGTGGTCCGGGAAGGCTCCCTCCGATTCGGCAGACGTTAGAGCTGGGCTCTTCTCCTCGTCCAAGATGTCTCGGTAGTCAGACAACGCAGTCGGGCTCACCAGATCCGGAGAGACACGACGGCAGTGAGTAGAGTGCACCCACCGTTTCCTGTTGGTAACTCGCACAGCCGTTCGAGTTGCGAGCAATACCTGCTCGGGGCCACGCCACCTCGGTTCCAAGCTGTTCGTCCTCTCAAACGAGCGACTCATCACATGGTCGCCAGGACGAAGATTGTGAGCCTCTCCAATGGAATTGTCAGGGAGCGCTTCTCAAACCTGTTGATGAATGGAAAGTAGATCATTTGTTAATCGTGCCAAATAATCGTTCATCATTATACAAGGCACATCATGTAACAATCGAGGCTTAGGAACTCCCCATATGTTCATTGGCCTTCGAAATACCACTTCATAAGGTGTGAGGCCAGTTCGGGAATGGGGCACTGATCTAATAGAGAGTAATGCTAAAGGCAGGGCATCCGGCCACTTCAAAGACGTGGATGCCACAATCTTTGCTAACTTTAGTTTCAGAGAAGCATTGTACCGTTCAACAAGACCTGCCGACTGAGGATGGAACACAGCATGAAACTTCTGCTGGATTCCCAATCCCTTCAACACGTACTCCACAATTTTCCCAACAAAATGAGGACCATTGTCGCTCCACAAAATTTGCAAACGCCGTATCGAGGGAAGTACTCCTTGAGCAAAACCTTAGCTGTTGTCAACGTTGTATTATCCTTCGTGGGGAAGGCCTCAACCCATTTGCTGAAAGCACACACCACCACTAAGACATACTTAAGGTTATTGCAACGCTCAAGCTGGATGTAATCCATTTGCAATACTTCAAACGGTGCAGTAGGTGGAACGAACCCTCCTTTCGGAGTATGCGTCCCTTTTGCAGGATTGTGCTGTAAACATATCAAACAGGTCTGCGCTACTCTCTTGGCCGTATTGGCAATCTCAGGATGTTCCCAAACTCGCGTTAGCAATCGAGTAATTGCAAGAGCTCCAACATGTGCCAACCCATGTGTCATCTGGACCATCGCCTGCAAGTAAGCTGCAGGCAATTTCCATCGTTCCATATCTTTGCTCCTCCAACAACCCTCATCATCCAGTACTCACTCTGCTGCCCAGGTTGCAAGTTCTGCTTCAGTCGCTGATTTCTGAATGTCTAATATCTCCGCTTTAGCATCATGCCATCGCTCAGCCTGCGACTTCACCACATACATTGGGGAGTCATTTCGTGACATAGCCGTTTGTCTTGCTATACTGTCTGCAAAGGCATTGCCTTGTCCCACTTTGTCAGTGACCTTTTTATGTGCACTGCATTTGATTATCGCCACTTTCTTTGGACAAAGTAATGCATTCAGGAGATCACGCACTAGCTCTCCGTGCATGATGTGTACTCCATGCGAAGTCAAAAACCCATGCTCTCTCCAGAGTAGGCCAAAGTCATGCGCTACTCCGAAGGTGTACCGGCTGTCTGTGTAGATATTCACACATAAGCCAGCACTCAATTCGCAGGCTCTTGTCAAAGCTATCAGTTCCGCTGCTTGGGCCGATTTCTGTGGTATTCGTGCTGTTTCTACCACTGTCTTAAGTGTCGTGATCGCATATGCTGCAGAAGTTGTGCCATCTGGCAGCCTTAAACACGATCCATCAACCCACAGTTCTCCATCCACATCTGGAAGTGGCGTATCCTGTAAGTCGACACGACCCTTTGTTTGTTCTTCAGTCAGGAAAACACAGTCATGGTGTTCTTCCTCTTGGCCCTCCGCAACCGGATACGGCAATAAAGTGGCAGGGTTCAGGGTAGCACATCTTTTTAGTGTGATATGTGGCGCCAAAAGTGTAAGCTCATATCCTGTTAAACGTGCACTCGTAAGATACTGGGTTTTCGTTTGGTTTAGCAGAGCGTCCACTGCATGGGGAACTAACACCAACAGTTTGTGTGACAAAACTATTCCCTCACTCTGTCGTATAGCTACTGCTGTTGCTGCAACTGCTCGGAAACACCCAGGTAACCCTCGTGCTACAAGATCAAGAATGGCCGAAAAGTACGCACAGGGCCTCTGCTTATCCCCGTGTGTCTGCACTAACACTGACAATGCGCATCCATCTTTCTCGTGCACATACAACGTGAAAATCTTTGTGTAATCTGGTGTACCTAACACTGGTGCAGAACAAAGGGCCTGTCTCAATTGTTCAAAAGCATTCTGACATTTATCTGTCCATTCAAGGGGCATTGGTGTAGTTTTGGCCAGTAACGCTAACAAAGGTTTTATAATGTGCGAAAACCCCATTATCCACTGTCTACAAAAGGACGTTAATCCTATGAAGGCACGTACATCTCTCTGAGTGCGGGGGACTGGTGTATCTAAAACTGCTTGAATTCGATCAGATGTTAATGCACGTCCTTCCTTAGACAAAAGATGACCAGGGTAGGTCACCTTTGGTCTACAATATTGTAACTTTTTCCTAGAGACTTTGTGATTATTCTGAGCCAAAAAGGAGAGCAAGGCAAGAGTACTCTCCTCACATTGTGCATAGGTGTCTGCAGCCAATAGGAGGTCATCAACGTATTGAATAAGAGCTACTCCAGATCGCAATTCAAAAGAATCGAGCTGTCTTTTCAAAGCCTGGCTATAAATGCTAGGACTTTCTGTGTAACCTTGAGGAACACGACAAAATCTATACGATTTATTATTTAACGTGAAGCCAAATAGATATCTGCTGTCGGGATGGATGGGAATAGAAAAGAACGCATTCTTAAGATCAATGACAGAGAAAGTAGTGGCAGTGGGGGGGACCAAAGTAAGTAAGGTGGTGATGTCAGACACCACCGGGTACTGGGGTACTACAATTTTGTTTATTTCTCTCAAATCAATAATAAATCGATAGACTTTGTCGTCAGTATCTTTCTTAAGGATCGGAAGAATAGGGCTGTTACAGACATTATAGGGGACTTCCTCCACTACTCCTGCAATAATCAAATCCTGAACAATGTGCGTCAGGGCAATCTCACCTTCTCTGGATATCTTATACTGCGGTACACGTGGCAAAGATACTCCCTCCTTGACAGTAATTCGAATAGGCGGGATGAGCATCTGTCCCACATCCGTATCTGATGTCGCCCATAACGTATGTGGGAGAGAGGCTAACGCTTCAATTTCTTGCATGGTACATAGTCTGCCTGCATCTGGATAATTGTCATTCAGAATAACCCGCACTCCTTCAGGAGCGCAGCGTATTTTTGCTCGAAAATATTTGAGCAAATCTATGCCCATAATATTGTCTGGGGTATGAGGCAACAACAAAAATGGGCACAGACCAAAAAATTTATCAATGCAAAATGCAAGAGGTTGTGACAATGGGCTTGGAGAGGGTGTGCCCTCGAACCCTATACATGTAATCGTTTCGCCAGACAGGGGAGCCCTTGGAACCAAGTTTTTAGACAGAGCACTACGAGTAGCTCCTGTGTCAACTAAAAACTGATCAGTAGAACCCAAAACGCCCGCTGATACATATGGACCTCTTTGATCTACTGGCACTTCAACCGATTCCGCACCCCATCCTAGGCAATCCTATGCATGCACATAATCCTGACTCTCCACATTCTCGCCCTCCGATATCTGATACTGATTTCATCGATCAAAAGTATTTCGTTCATCCTGACCACGACCCCTCGCCTCAAACCTACCACGATCACTTCCTCCACCTCTCGCTCCCGAATAACTATTCCGTGACCTTCCACCACCTCGACCACGCTGGCTACGTTGCTCACGAAGCACCGGACAATCTTCAGCCCAATGCCCAAACTCTTTACAATATGCACATTGGTCCTCAGCAATATCAGTACGACCATATGACACATTACCCCCTCCTCGCCTGCCCCTATCATTCCCTCTAGATTGCGCACCACGAACCTGTGCCAACATCACCTTCGTCTTTAACTCCTTCGCTTTCTTATCGACACTTTCTTTAGCCTCTAATTCCTGCCGCTCGTAATACTGAGCCATAGTTAACAAAGACGCAGGGGTCACCGTGGTCCAAGAACTTTCACTAGTTTTCAACCGCTTTGCAATCTCCGGTAGGAGATTAGCCACATACTTGGCGACAAACAGATGCCTACCCGTATCATCTGTTAACAATTGTCCACTGTAATCATGAAACGCTTCTTCAAAACGTGTGAAGAAGTCAGATACTGACTCGTCTGGTTTCTGTTTGCACAAGGCTAACACAGTCCAATCAATCTTTTTAGGGGGAACAAGCGTTTTCAATTTATTCAAAATAGCTGTTGGGAGATCTAAAATCAGCTGACAGGGTTTACATGCAGGCTCCCTGTCTAAATCAGCCTGGTTTATATCTTTCCAATTTGCTCCTAACATCGTTTGATCATCAAACTTACGATTCGCTCTCCACATGTCAGGGGGGAGTATTAGTCCAAAGAAAAGATCTATATCAACTAGTGTCATAACACAGGAAGAAATAGCCCCCTCCACTCCTTCATAGAAAGCTGCCGGATTTTTACGGGGATCAGGTAAAGCATTTTTCAATGCCATTACATCCGCTCTATTCCAAGGCGTATACACCCAATTATATATGAAATACCCTTTTGCATCCCCAGACAATTTATCATCACTAGTACCTTGCCCTTTAGGGGGAACATACAAAGGTGCAGCTTCACGCATAGGCATAACATGCACTTTAGAACTCTTATCTGCTCCAAAGATAGAACACTCTTTGGATTGCTCCGTCGACCCCGGCACGGACTTCTCTGATGCTTTTCGTGCTTCCCGCAATCTGGACGCCTCATGCCGTAGCTGGACCAATCGTAGGAAAAAGGCATCCGCATCTGAAATATCAAATAGACCTTTACGCATATTCTCATGATGGACTGATATATCCTTAGATTCTAAATCCTCTGAATTCTTACGAAATCGTTCAACAACTTCATCTGCAAAAGTACTTAAAAAACACAACTGTTCTCATTCTGACCACTTATTCCTTTCAGCATTAATCTCTGACATAGTTATTTTATTCAAATTCAGTTTCCTAGCGAAACTGCGCAAATCCGCAGCTCTACCAGCAGTTAACCTTGTACTCGCACTATCTCGATCTTCATCACCGAAGTCCTCGTCCGGAGCCGTAGGCAGAACATACGGAGGCGGAGACCGATCTAATAACGAAAAATCATCAACTTCATTAGTAAGGACAGGATAAAGCGGACGTCGAATAGGAAATTGACCACTCGTTTGCAAATTACGTTCCCGTGCCTCCCTCTCTTTCTTCTCCTACAACTCCTTCTCCTCCAGCTGTAAAGCTTTATCTCGAGCAGCCTTGCGCTGTTCTTTTTCCGCCAAGGCAATCTCATGCTTCATACGTTCACGCACTGCTTTCTCCCACATTCGCACACAATCAAACATATCCTGTCTAGACCTGCGTTGAAACAAACATTGCTCCACAAACTGAACCTTTCGTAAATCAAACGACCCATGTAGTGGCCATTGCAACTCGGGATCAGACTTGGTGTATTTGTTCCATAATTTACTATACAATATAAGGGGGAAGGCCGAATTTAATATACATTTCACGGTTAGGAGTCCCCTCTGGGGGAGCCGGCTGAGACTCGTTTAATCGGTATGTGGTACCATTTCCAAGACAGCACATTCCTCGGAATGTGCTTAAAACAGGCATGTTCAAAAAGTACCACAGAAACGTGATACCGTAAAAATGGCACTTACTATACTTCACACAAATGTGCCGCTCAAAATACAAACAAAGTTAGAGAAACATCTCTACATGCCTGCCTATGTGAAGTGCACTACACATATAGGATCAATTCATAGAACCAAATGTTAGCTAACTCAAAACATATTCATATTCATAGAACCACAGTAAGCGTCCGCAGACTACCTTACCAATCACAATTCTTACCCAAATCTCAAATATCCAGGTTCCAACTGCCAAGGTCTTTGATCAAATCAGCCAAACCGGCACTGTACGACAACGCAGACGAGCAGTACTCAGTCAGGGACCGGCGCCACCTGGAAGGTCAGATCAGAAGGAAGGGAAGAAAACACTGTGGGTGCCAAGACTCGGGTCACTCAGTGGCAGCGTACGCGTCCATGGCGAGTTTCCAATCCTTCGTCACGACCTCTCCTTCGGGCATCCGAGTCGCCGATGAGTCCCTTCGTGGTCGCCAATTTGTGGTATTGGGTTCTCCAGGCCTACATACTCCGCAGAATACCCTCTACACCATAAGAACAGTTGGCACGGAAACTAGAAAATGCAAAAGACAAGTTTAATAAGACCCCATGGGGTGGTGGTACATTCCTACAGCACCCTTCGGCAATGCAAGAAGTATCACACCGAACATCGGTGTAAGTCCTTCTTTTATACAGTTTTACAGACATTAAAAGATGGGCGGTACATGGTTACAGAGTTTTAAGTACATATATGGTCATTTTTGGAACACAGCCAACTCATGGGAGGGGTTACAACACCACTGGTCAGTTTGGCGGAACATTCCTAAGCGATGACTGGTCAGTCAGAACTGCGCATGTGCGGGCTTGACCGTTACTAAAAATAGCCTGTTGCTGGGCAAACTCAAGTGGTCAGTGGTACAGAGAAAGGACCAAAGGGCATGCTGACCACGAGGCGACGCATTCTCTAAAATGGCCACCGTAACATACAAAATGGCGTTTAACAACTATAGTCAAGATAAGGGAATAATGTGTAGCAAAGCTTAACGCTAACCCAGTCATTGTCAAATTACGACATACTCATGCCTAGATTAAATTGTTATTAGTCAAGACCTCCTGGACACACTACAAGGAGCCAAGATCCACTCCATAACTATTTCTGACAATGCTCCCATCTCAATGTGTCTAGACTGGGGAGTTCTCTCTGCCCAGATTCCCTCAGTGGTTTTTCCCCATCTCTCACATGAAGGCATGAGCTACGAGGGGCAATTAACTAATACTTCCAATTGAGCCTACCACATGACACCTCCCTGCTGAATAACTGGGACTCCTTGAAAGCAGTACTAAGGGGCAAATGTCTGGAACTCAACTCCAGGTTAAACAAGCAAAGAGCAGACACAACTAGAATCAGAATTGAAGGCAATGGAACAGATACATAAACAGACACCTTCAAGGGACACACACTGCAAATTAACAGCACTAAAAGAGAAACTCACTGCCATATACTCAAATAGGGCAGAACTTGTGCTTCTTGGTCTGCAACTCCTCTCATACAAACACAAGAACAAAATATGGTCTCACCTAGCGAGGCTGCTTAGGATGAAGAGAGAAAAGGAATATATTTGAGGGATTTGCGACGAGTGGGGCACCCTGCATAATTCTGATGAAATAAAAGCACAGCTTTTCACAGAATTCTACACAGAACTGTATCAGGTGACAACTACAGACACAACTACTCAAAATGCCTACCACGACTTGGTCCCTCTCCCACAGTTGACTCCCACCCAGAATGGAAAGGGAAGACCACTCGGTCCCCCCGAACGTATGGATGGGTGCCCCGATCCCCCCGGGAAACCATTGTGGGCGGGGGGCGTGGTTCGGCTGGTATGTCCAAAGCGGCGTAGCCGGAGCACGCCCTTCCCGCCCAGAAGGGGTTGTCCAAGACACCCGCCCGAAAGTCCGCGTACGGATGGGCGTACCCGAGGAGGGCCCCCGCCCCCCCACAGACGGATAAATAGAGCGGGAATCCAATGAAGCGTCCTCTTGTTCCAGTGCTCGGAAGGCTGCACCACTCGTTGCTCGTGAGCCCTCGACGGAACAAGCAGCAATTTTGAGAACTTGTAATCTTTGTTGTTTCTCTTTCAGTGCCAGCCTTACGGATCGAGTTGGACGGAGTAACCAAGATATGTCTGGCAAGAAAGCGGGAAAGAGCTCCGAGATGGAGAAGATGCTACGCACCCTTGTGAACCGAGTGACGGCGATGGACCGAAGGATGGGTAAAGTGGATTCGATCGGTCGGGGCTTAGCAGAGGTTAAGAAGCAGATAGCAGCGCAGAACAACCTCTCGGGGCGGCCTAAGAAAGTGATAGGACCGGCCTTGCCGGACGTCGCCCCAGAGGGTAAGGGGAGGCGTAATAAGAGGAGGGCGGGTTCCAGGGAGGGCCCAGCCCCAGAGGTGCCCCCAGCAAGCCCGGGCACAATCAACCCAGTCGCACCAGTGGATAGCCCGGTACCAGGTCCGGACGTGGGTTTACCAATCCCCGTGGTGATAACGCCAGTTGAGGATGATCAGATGCCCCCGGAACTGGCCCTTCAGTTAGCAGCAGTGTTACCTTGGCTAAAGAAGAAAGCAGGGAGGGCAGTGGCTGCGGGGGATCCGGCCGAGGAGGCCAGAATAATAATTGAGCAGTTACGGCAGTCAAGGGAAGCCGGGACGGCGAATGTTCCTTATATTCCCCAGCAGGTAGCAACAGGAGTCACGACGGATGGCCGAGCAAAGACAGCGGACACGGCGGTGGAACCCGGTAAGAACCCATTGCCAATGGTTGGGTAGAGTTCAGTGCCTTCGAGGCGGGAAAGGTTGTCTCAGCACATCCCGGCGGCCACGAAGGAAATGATATGGGGGGACAAATATATTAATATGTTTTCACTGTTGACCGACCATCGTGAGATAGAGTACGCGAAGACCCAGAAAGATTTATGGCACCCCAGCGTATGGCGGGCCAAGATGGCGGAATTTAGGGTCGATGAGACCATGGCGAACTGGGTCAAAGCATTTTCTATATTTACTGCAGTAATGGGGGAACGTAAACCCGAAGTGTTGCCCGAATTATCATGTTACCAGAACAGGATCATGGATTTTTATACACTGTACGGGGGGAATGAATGGAAGGGTTATGATGTTCACTTTCGAAAATCGAAAGAGTTTGACGAGGCTTTAACGTGGGATTGTCTCGACACGGTGTCATGGCACAAACAGCTCTTGCCTGGATCGGCGGGTACGTTGACGCCAGGCGGGAGCGGGTCTGGGACAGTCCAACAAAGACCGGCACAGCCCTTTCGTGCAAGCGCCGGTGGGGAATCACAGCCCAAGACCGGCGGGAATGGGGGCAAGCGTGGGGTTTGTTGGGGTTTCAACAGAGGTAACTGTAACAGGCCCCAGGGAACATGTAGGTTTCGGCATGCTTGTGCGGGCTGTGGGAACTCCTCACACCCAGAAATTAGCTGTAGATCCAAGAGCGGTAGTTCGGGAGGAAAGGGGGGATCCAAGCAGGATTGATGTGATGCCTGGGAAGCAATCATCTTCACCCATCGACATCTTGGCTTTGACTCCCTGGCTGAACAAATACCCTGATCATGTATCCGCCGGGATTTTGAGGAATGGCTTCCTGTATGGCTTCAACATCCCGGCGGGGAATTTTCGGGGGAGCCCCTTTTGTAAGAATCAACTATCTGTTCAACATAACCCGGCGGTGGCCGCCAGAAAGATTACCAAAGAGGTCAGCTTGGGACGGGTGGCAGGGCCTTTTGCCTGCCCGCCAATGGCGGATTTTGTGTGTTCACCTCTAGGAGTGGTTCCGAAGAAGGACCCGGGGGAGTATAGACTCATTCACAATCTATTGGCCCCGAGGGGGGCCTCGGTGAATGAAGCTATTGACCCTGAAGTATGTTCAGTTCGATACGCATCGTTCGACGATGCCGTCGAGCTACTGAATCGCCTGGGCCACGGTGCGTTGATGGCGAGATCAGACATCGAATCAGCATTCAGGTTGCTCCCGGTACACCCTCGGGACCAGCGCTTGCTAGGATTCACGTTCCAAGGGAAGTATTACATGGATAAATGCATGCCCATGGGCTGCTCAATTTCGTGTGCTTATTTTAAAATGTTCAGCTCCTTTTTGGAATGGGTGTTCACCGAGGCCACTGGGCATAGACAGGTGATGCACTATTTAGATGACTTCCTGTTCTTGGGTCCGGCAGGCACTACGGAATGTGCACAGACACTGCAGGACTTCTGCACTCTCATGCAGGAGTTTGGGGTCCCATTGGCACCGGGTAAGACAGTGGGGCCATCTACTTCACTGGAGTTTCTGGGAATTGAGCTCGATTCCGTGGAGGGATGCTTCCGTCTGCCAATGGAGAAGGTGGCCAAGTTCAGGGCTTCCTTAAATACAATGCCTTGGGAAGGAGAAGGTGACCTTGCACCAGTTACAACAAACGGTGGGCCAGCTTAACTTTGCCTTAAAAGTAATACCGATGGCTCGCCCCTTCTCACGTTCCATTGCACAAGCTATGGTCGGCCTCAAGGAGGGACTGTCGGCAGAGGTTCGCCAGAACATGCGCATTTGGTTGGCATTCCTGGCGGACTTCAACAGTCGGGTGGCGTGGAACAAACCCCCAGCATCGTCTGACGAACTGGGTTTGTGGACCGACTCAGCTGGGAGTGTGGGATTTGGCGCAATCTTTGGTAACCAATGGTCGGCGCAAGTATGGCCGACGTGGTGGCATTCCAGTGGCCTAACAGGTAACATTGGGTTTTTGGAGCTATTTCCCATTTGGGTGGCTCTGTTGGCATGGCCGGAAGACTTTAGGGACCGCTCAGTGTTTTGGTCTGACAATATTACGGTGGTCGAGTGCATTAATCACCAGGCAGCACGCTGCAAGTGGATCTTGAGACTGTTGAAAGAAATTGTATTGCGATGCATGAGATTGAATGTACAGTTCAGGGCAAAACATGTGCCGGGTGTACTGAATAATGCAGCTGATGCACTCTCTCGTTCACACATGCAGGCTTTCAGGGGCTATCTACCCACAGCGGATCTAGTGGCGGCACCGTTCCCTGAAGCACTATGGCAGATCGGTGCCCCGGATTACAGGACCTCGTGGCAGCCAGCTTAGCGCCCAGGACGAGGAAAGCCTATGAGGGAGCGTTTCGTTCATACTGCGCCTTTCTAGGGCCGGTAGGGAGACATAGCTGGGGGCAGGAGGAATCCTTCCTAGGGTTCTTAGTGGCGCTTCATAAGGAAGGCCGATCAGTCGCAACTGCCAACAGACATAGGGCGGCCATAGCATTCATGGCACAGCTCCACGGCATACGGGACCCGACGGGTTCCTTCCTAGTCAGAAAGGCACTCCGCGGTTGGCAACGCCTGGAGGGTCGCAGACAAGATACAAGGCACCCGATTGGTTTAGAAAGATTGTCTTTGCTACTAGCAAAACTTGCTGAGACATGCTCCTCACCTTCCGAGGTAGTTCTGTTCCGAGCGGCTTTCGCATTGGCATTCCATGGGGCCATGCGGGTAAGTGAATTCGTGGCAAGAAACAAGAAGGATGTGGAGGGAGGCCTATGCAGGGATCATGTCCAAATACGGGGTGATTCTATGTTAATCTCGATAGCCAGGTCCAAGACAGACCAGGAAGCTTTGGGGAGTAGTGTTGTTTTGCAGCGCGCCCGAGGGAGCCCCAGTTGTCCCATAAGGTATTTAGAGGACTACCTGGCACAGAGGCCGGCGACATGGGGAGGGAGCCTGCTTAGACACAAGGACGGCACCCCGTTGACGAAATTTCAGTTTCAGAGGGTGCTGGCACTTACGATTGCTGCGGCGGGCTTGAACCCGTGCGATTTTGGGACCCACTCATTCAGAATAGGGGCCGCTACTGAGGCTACGGCTCGGGGTCTGGGTGCGGAAGAAGTTAAACAGCTGGGCTGTTTCAAGAGGTATGTGCGACTGCACATGTTGTAAAAGACTGATGAAATGCACTCACGCTTGTTGTCTTTTGTTTGGATTACAGTTTCGCAAGCCTGTGACGCGGGGCGGAATTGGGGATCGACCCAACACCAAAGGACCAACGGTCAAGGATCACCAGCTGGAGATCGAGTGGTATGGGTCGTGGGCCACTCATACGTGAGGCGCGCCGGGGAGGTATTCAAGGCAGGTGACGCGACTCACGCATCTGGGGAATACGGGTTCAGAGTAACCTTCCATGGGAAGGGAGGCCTCTGTTTTGACCAATTTCAAGCGTTTGTGGAGGGACTATTAGGGCGGCAAAGGTCACCGCCATCTGTAATCATAGTGCACCTGGGGGGCAATGACTTGGTAAGACTGGGAAGACGGGTGTTAGTTGAACACATATTGTCGGCAGTCAGCTGGTTGGCTAGGAGGCTCCCGGGGTGCACAATTGCCTGGTCCCACATGATCCCCAGGAGAGTCTGCGGGGGGGTTTCTCTGTAACGGCGTTGAACCACTCGGTAAAGAGGGTCAACAACAAAATTGGGAAATTGTTTCGCTCCGCGCATTTGCAAAGCATTCCCCATGGGTGTATTAGGGGTGATCACTGTTACTTGAATGATGGGGTTCACCTGTCCAGGGCGGGTAATGATTTACTCATAGGAGACTTCATAGCATGGCTGGTGGGATTGAGGAGGCATGACCTTTAGGAGGTGTGGGGGGGCCGGATAGTCGGTCAACTATCCGGCCTGTGGCGGTAAGGTCATGATCGGTGAGCAGTGATTTCAAGGTCCCTAGGGGGGGCGCCACCCAGTACGGATGGGAGCGCCCGGGGGGAGGTGGCCATTGACCCCTCCCACGAGGAGGTGGCACCCACTACGGATGGGTCGCCTAGGGGGAGATGTCCTTAGGCCCCTCCCAGGGGGGAGACGGCTATATGCCACTCCTACAAATTTCCCGGGGGCCGGATATCCGCTCCGGCGGAAGAGAGTGTGGGGAAGGGGGGGAGTCTACGCTGTCCATCCTACGGATACCTCGCACGGGAACTCGGACGACCTTTAAGATGGCGTCGAGTGAAAGGGGGCCCCCACGACAAGGGAAGTTACAGTTGGCAACGAGGGTAAAGTCCTCTGCGCATGCGCCACTCACACCGTGAGGGCGGGAATTTGGTAGTAGGGATCTGACACCGGTTAAGACCTTGCCGTTGGCCCTTAATGCTAGGATGTACAATTTTATTTTAGAATGTTATGCATTTTCAGGATGCTAGACTCGGCTAGGAAACCTTTGTATTAGAGATCTGTTAAGGTTAGCCAAAGAACATGTCTTCATCAAAATGTAATGGAAGTAAAATTGTACATAATTCATGAAACGTTTTTAATTTAAAGTTTTAAATTTTGTTTCATATTTTAATAAATACGGCCGGGGGGGTAACTCCCTCCCGCCTTCCAAAAGCTCAAACTTGTGTCTGACTCCTCCCATGGGGAATTGGTGTTGGGAGGGGGTGGCGGGCATCCCGGCCCATATGGAAAGGGAAGACCACTCGGTCCCCCCGAACGTATGGATGGGTGCCCCGATCCCCCCGGGAAACCATTGTGGGCGGGGGGCGTGGTTCGGCTGGTATGCCCAAAGCCGCGTAGCCGGAGCACGCCCTTCCCACCCAGAAGGGGTTGTCCTAGACACCCGCCCGGAAGTCCGCGTACAAATGGGCGTACCCGAGGAGGGCCCCCGCCGCCCCCCACAGACGGATAAATAGAGCGGGAATCCAATGAAGCGTCCTCTTGTTCCAGTGCTCGGAAAGCTGCACCACTCGTTGCTCGTGAGCCCTTGACGGAACAAGCAGCAATTTTGACCCACCCACCAGCCCCTTTTGCAATGTTTGTTTGAATAAAGTAATTGTTGGTGATATTCGAATGTAATAAAGAGATACAGTCACATTTTACAGCATTAATGTATGCCTTTGATTGAATAAATGTTTGTAGGCCTTTTTTCCTTTGTAGAAAAATGGAGGAATGTATCAAATAATAAAAATTGTCTTGTGCTTTAGGACTTTTTTCCCTTTGTAGCAATGTGAAAGTTGATGAATTGTCAAGCTGTGGCAGATTAGGCGTATTTTCTTTCCTTAGTAGGTAAAACAACTGTCGTATTTATTTTGGTCGGGCGGTAAGGTCATGATCGGTGAGCAGTGATTTCATGGTCCCTAGGGGGGGCGCCACCCAGTACGGATGGGAGCGCCCGGGGGGAGGCGGCCATTGGCCCCTCCCACGAGGAGGCGGCACCCACTACAGATGGGTCGCCTAGGGGGAGACGGCCATAGGCCCCTCCCAGGGGGGAGACGGCTATATGCCCCTCCTACGAATTTCCCGGGGGCCGGATATCCGCTCCGGCGGAAGAAAGTGTGGGGAAGGGGGGGAGTCCACGCTGTCCTTCTTACGGATACCTCACACGGGAACTCGGACGATCTTTAAGATGGCGTCGAGTGAAAGGGGGCCCCCACGACAAGGGAAGTTACAGTTGGCAACGAGGGTAAAGTCCTCTGCGCATGCGCCACTCACACCGTGAGGGCGGGAATTTGGTAGTAGGGATCTGACACCGGTTAAGACCTTGCCGTTGGCCCTTAATGCTAGGATGTACAATTTTATTTTAGAATGTTATGCATTTTCAGGATGCTAGACTTGGCTAGGAAACCTTTGTATTAGAGATCTGTTAAGGTTTGCCAAAGAACATGTCTTCATCAAAATGTAATGGAAGTAAAATTGTACATAATTCATGAAACGTTTTTAATTTAAAGTTTTAAATTTTGTTTCAAATTTTAATAAATACGGCCGGGGGGGTAACTCCTCCCCGCCTTCCAAAAGCTCAAACTTGTGTCTGACTCCTCCCATGGGGAATTGGTGTTGGGAGGGGGTGGCGGGAATCCCGGCCCATATGAAGTACTGGGTGCTCCTATAACTAAGGAGGAGGTGCAGGCAGCCATAACGGTGCTGAAACCTCACAAGTTCCCAGGACCAGATGGTCTAATGGCTCTTTTTTAAAAAACCTTTTCAGCAGAAATAAAACCTCAGCTGACCGTTCTCTTCAATCACATAAGGTGGCAGCGTTAACACCCTCGATGAGTGAAGCCTTGGTCACTGTCATACCAAAAGGAAGAAAGAACCCACAGCTTTGCTCCACCTATAGGCCAATTACGCTCCTAAATCTAAACGCGAAGTTGTACTCTAAGATAATAGCAACGAGATTAGAAGAGATAATGCAAGAACTGATCCACCCAGATCAGTCCGGGTTTATCAAAGGCAGACAGACGCATGACAATGTGTGCAGAGTAATTCACTTGATAGAAAAAATGTCAACATTCCGAATTCCTGATGTCCTGTTCGGCCTGGATGCAGAGAAGGCGTTCAACAGGGTGGAATGGTCCTTCCTATTCCAGACACTGCAGAGATTCGGATTTGGCAAAACAGCCATTGGAATGCTAAAGGCAAACTATATCCATCCCACATCAAGAGTAGTGCTCAATGGGGTGCGATCCAATATGATTCCCCTTAGCAGAGGGACGAGGCAGGGATGCCCATTATCTCTCCTAATCTTTGCCCTCAGCATAGAACCACTAGCTGCTCGGATCAGTGCCACACAGGAGGTACGCAGAATCCAGTTTGGGTCGGTAGAGCACAAGATCTCACTGTTTGTGGATGGCTTCCTGCTGACACTGTCTTTGCCCCGAGTTTCGTTGACAGCCCTTCAGAAAGAGCTACAAGCCTTCCAGAAAGTAGCCGGTTTCTTAATCAATGCGTCTAAATCCTCCCTATTAAATCCAATGCTTCCAGACAAAGAGGTGGAATCCCTATTTGCTGATTTCCCATTCCAATGGGCTAAACACACCATAACCTATCTAGGTGTTAAAATAACGGCATGGCTAGAAAGTCTATTCAAAGCAAACTACCCGGCCATACTTCATCAAGTACGACAAGAACTTAGACAATGGAAACCCCTATATTTGTCCTGTTGGGGTTGCATTCATGCAATCAAGATGACTGTGCTTCCGAAATTGCTATATCCCTTCCAGGCCATCCCCATCTGTCTGGAGAGTGATTTTATTCCTAAATTATGCACACTAGTTACACGCTACATATGGCAGAAAGGCAGGGCTAGACTATCTTTCGCTCTACTCAAACATCCCAGAAGCGCAGGAAGTGTTTATTACCAGACTTTGAGTTATATTATAAAGCATCACAGCTATGAGTGATAACTGAGTGGTCGCCTAGAGTATCATACAAACACTGTGCTATAGTGGAACGAACCATTGGGATCTACTTTGGAAGTCTAGCAAAGACTGCCTCCGTAGTGCGTATCTTAGCACACCCACCCAAACTACCCTCAAAATATGGGATGCATTGGTGGGCTCAGCTGAGTGGACATCCTTCCCCTCGCCACACATGCCATCAACTTTAACCCGGAATTCCGACCGCCTTCTCAACCGGGCCCATTTGATGAATGGGGGAAAGGCAGATGCCTAATCTGTCTGACCTATTTCACAGTTATGACATTTTATCCTTTGAGAATTGGCAACATATTTTAACCTCCCCGCATCTGAACATTTTCATTTCCTTCAACGTAAGCATTGGGTTCTACAACCCAAGGTGAGGGAGGTGGCCACTCAGGAGCTTACACCGTTAGAGAACGTTGTCAAGAGTGCTGCACTCCCCACAACCAAGGCACATCACCTTTGGGAAATCATGCTTGTGATCGAGATGTCTGAGAATCAGTGGCAGATGCTATGGAGAGAGAGAGCAAAATACAATCACTCCATAGGCATGAGAGAAGCGTATTATAAGATACTTTAAGAATAGTATCTCCACCCCATAAGACTTAAAAAAATATTCCCAGAGTCTTCTGATCTATACTGGAGAGGCTTTGCCCTCTTAGGAGAATTTAGGCATATTTGGTTGGATTGTCCCTCAATCCGACCCTTCTGGCCAGAGATCCTGGCAAAATTAAAGAAATTCTGGAACACCCAATCCCTACCACATTGGAATTTGCATTGTTAGCAGTGATAGACAAGACTTTAGAACACCAGACAAAGGGAGATCAGGCAGTGATGGGGACATGCTTAGGAGTGGCTAAACTAGCAGTAGCAACAGCATGAAAGAAAAGAGATGCTCCTGCCCTCCAGGAAGATCGTGGGCGCATTGGTCACTAAGAGGCCTTGGGTGCGGTGTTCGTGTGGAGGTATTCGGATAGGATCACACCGTGTTGTATGGTGCAGATCCCGTTGCGTTTCTTCTCAGTGAGTTTATCCCAGTCAGTGGTCTGGGCTATTGTATGTGATATGTTTAGGTCAGCCATTAAGGGTGGGTCTTTTAGTACTTTAGTACTTTGCTGATATCATCCTCCGTGGATCATGGTGGGTGAGTGGTGTGTTACTTAAGAGATAACTCTCACAGCTGTGCGCTTCCAATAATATTGAGAATCAAAAGGAGAGGGAGGAAAGGTACTGGAGCCAGTTCACTTCCCCTGACATATGTTTTATCAAAGAGAACTAGTAGTGCCAGCAACTCCACAATAGCCTTCCTGGACCTAAACATTGGGGCAACAGAGGGTAAACTACACACTACCACATATCTCAAACCTACATCGCGCAATTCTTTACTGCAGTTCGGTAGTTTCCACGTGAGGCCCCTCAGAGAAAACCTGCCATACGGCCAATTTCTACAGATACGCTTTAACACCTTGGCTGCTTGAGGTATTTATCTCCTGTGCTGGATCATAATAGAAACGGGTGTGGTCATGACGAGCTCAGCTCATCATGAGAACAGGAGCACTGTGCCTCATGACGAGCTGAGCTCGTCATGAGCACCGAAGGGGTTAACTGCAGTCTCACTTGAGCGATCCTCTGAACTAGGGTACAAACTATGAGCATGTGTGTACTCGGAGAAGATAATTAACACCACCAAGAAGAGGGCCCGCAACCAACAAAGGGACGCCCTCCTAGAGGACACCACACGGGACAACACTATGACATGCTTGACCTGCGTAGCCACCTACAACCTGACCTCTAATAAAGTAGCCAAGACACATAATAACCGTGGCACCCAGAAATGGGAACGGCCACAAATGGCATACAAAAAAGCAGGTAGCCTTCGAGATGTCTGGTCTCCACCAGACCACCTATACCCAGAACTACAGCACACTGTTCTTAATGCATGGGGGCTCCCAAGCATCACAGGTTACTACCCCTGCGGTGACTGCAGTGTCTGCCACCTTACAAAAGCAACCGGGAACTTGAATCTGGAGACAGGTAAAACATGGCAACTGCTTCACCACACTAACTGCAACTCCAACAAGGTCATCTACCTGATTACTTGCACATGCGGCCTACGATATGTAGGCATGACGAGCATGAAGCACCATCCAATGTAGAAAAAACATAAGCAAACTATCAGACCACTTCATCCAAGCAAACCATACCCCAAATGACCTACACTGGACTGTAATAGAACATATCGACAGCCATACCCAGCCAAACGACAGGACTCTACTACTTAAGGAGCCGCGTTGGATCTTATGGCCGGGATGCCCGCCACCCCCTCCCAACCCCAATTCCCCATGGGAGGAGACAGACACAAGTTTGAGCTTTTGGAAGGCGGGGGGGGAGTTACCCCCCGGCCGTATTTATTAAAATATGAAACAAAATTTAAAACTTTAAATTAAAAACGTTTCATAAATTATGTACAATTTTACTTTCATTACATTTTGATGAAGACATGTTCTTTGGCTAACCTTAACAGATCTCTAATACAAAGGTTTCCTAGCCGAGTCTAGCATCCTGAAAATGCATACATTCTAAAATAAAATTGTACATCCTAGCATTAAGGGCCAACGGCAAGGTCTTAACCGGTGTCAGATCCCTACTACCAAACTCCCGCCCTCACGGTGTGAGTGGCGCATGCGCAGAAGACTTTACCCTCGTTGCCGACTGTAACTTCCCTTGTCGTGGGGGCCCCCTTTCACTCGACGCCATTTTAAAGGTCGTCCGAGTTCCCGTGTGAGGTATCTGTAAGAAGGACAGCGTGGACTCCCCCCCCCCCTTCCCCACACTCTCTTCCGCCGGAGCGGATATCCGGCCCCCGGGAAATTCGTAGGAGGGGCATATAGCCGTCTCCCCCCTGGGAGGGGCCTATGGCCGTCTCCCCCTAGGCGACCCATCCGTAGTGGGTGCCGCCTCCCCGTGGGAGGGACCAATGGCCGCCTCCCCCCGGGCGCTCCCATCCATACTGGGCGGCGCCCCCCCTAGGGACCTTGAAATTACTGCTCACCGATCATGACCTTACCGCCACAGGCCGGATAGTTGACCTACTATCCGGCCCCCCCACACCTCCTAAAGGTAATGCCTCCTCAATCCCACTAGCCATGCTATGAAGTCTCCTATGAGTAAATCATTCCCCGCCCTGGAAAGGTGAACCCCATCATCCAACTAAAAGTGATCACCCCGAATACACCCATGGGGAATGCTTTGCAAATGCGCGGAGCGAAACAATTTCCCAATTTTATTGTTGACCCTCTTTACCGAGTGGTTCAACGCCGTCACAGAGAAACCACCCCGCCAAACTCTACTGGGGATCATGTGGGACCAGGCAATTGTGCACCCCGGGAGCCTCCTAGCCAACCAGCTGACTGCCGACAATATGTGTTCCACTAACACTCGTCTTCCCAGTCTTACCAAGTCATTGCCCCCCAAGTGCACTATGATTACAGATGGCAGTGACCTTTGCCGCCATAAGAGACCCTCCACAAACGATTGAAATTGGTCAAAACAGAGGCCTCCCTTCCCATGGAAGGTTACTCTGAACCCGTATTCCCCAGATGCGTGAGTCGCGTCACCTGCCATGAATACCTCCCCGGAGCGCCTCACGTATGAGTGGCCCACGACCCATACCACTTGCTCTCCAGTCGGTGATTCTCGACCGCTGGTCCTCTGGTGATGGGTTGATCCCAAATTCCGCCCCGCGTCACAGCCTTGCGAAACTGTAATTCAAACAAAAGACAACAAGCGTGAGTGCATTTCACCAGTCTTTTACAACATGTGCAGTCGCACATACCTCTTGAAACAGTTCGAGGACCAACGGCCTAACTGTTTTACTTCTTCCGCACCCAGACCCCGAGCCGTAGCCTCAGTAGCGGCCCCTATTCTGAATGAGTGGGTCCCAAAATCGCACAGGTTCAAGCCCGCCGAAGCAATCGTAAGTGCCAGCACCCTCTGAAACTGAAATTTCGTCAACGGGGTGCCATCCTTGTGTCTAAGCAGGCTCCCTCCCCATGTCGCCGGCCTCTGAGCCAGGTAGTCCTCTAAATACCTTATCGGACAACTGGGGCTCCCTCGAGCGCGCTGCACAACAACACTACTCCCTAAAGCTTCCTGGTCTGTCTTGGACCTGGCTATCGAGATTAGCATAGAATCACCCCGTATTTGTACGTGATCCCTGCATAGGCCTCCCTCCATATCCTTCTTGTTCCTCGCCACGAGTTCGCTTACCCGCATGGCCCCATGGAATGCCAAGGCGAACGCCGCTCGGAACAGAACTACCTCGGAAGGGGAGGAGCATGTCTCATCTAGTTTTGCTAGTAGCAGAGACAATCTCTCTATAACAATCGGGTGCCTTGTATCTTGTCTGCGACCCTCCAGGCGTTGCCAACCGCGGAGCGCCTTCCTGACTAAAAAGGAACCCGTCGGGTCCCGTATGCCGTGGAGCTGTGCCATGAATGATATGGCCGCCCTATGTCTGTTGGCAGTTGCGGCTGATCGGCCTTCTCTATGAGGCGCCACTAAGAACCCCAGGAAGGATTCCTCCTGCCCCCAGCTATGTCTCCCTGCCGGCCCTAAAAAGGCGCAGTAAGAACGAAACAGTCCCTCATAGGCTTTCCTCGTCCTGGGCGTTAAGCTGGCTGCCACGAGGTCCTGTAATCCGGGGCACCGATCAGCCATAGTGCTTTGGGGAACGGTGCCGCCACTAGATCCGCTGTAGGTAGATAGCCCCTGAAAGCCTGCATGTGTGAACGAGAGAGTGCATCAGCTGCATTATTCAGTACACCCGGCACATGTTTTGCCCTGAACTGTACATTCAATCTCATGCAACGTAATACAATTTCTTTCAACAGTCTCAAGATCCACTTGCAGCGTGCTGCCTGCTGATTAATGCACTCGACCACTGTCATATTGTCAGGCCAAAACACTACTGAGCGGTCCCTAAAATCTTCTGGCCATGCCAACAGAGCCACCCAAATGGGAAATAGCTCCAAGAACCCAATGTTACCTGTTAGGCCACTGGAGTGCCACCACGTCGGCCATAATTGCGCCGACCATCGGTTCCCAAAGATTGCGCCAAATCCCACGCTCCCAGCTGAGTCGGTCCATAAACCCAATTCATCCATCGATGCTGGGGGTTTGTTCCACGCCACTCGACCGTTGAAGTCCGCCAGGAATGCCAACCAAATGCGCATATCCTGGCGAACCTCTGCCGACAGTGTCGTGCGGTGGTGTCCCTCCTTGAGGCCGGCCATAGCCTGTGCAATGGAACGTGAGAAGGGGCGAGCCATCGGTATTACTCTCAAGGCAAAGTTAAGCTGGCCCACTGTTTGTTGTAACTGGTGCAGGGTCACTTTTTCTTTGCCCAGGCATTGTATTAAGGCAGCCCTGAACTTGGCCACCTTCTCCATTGGCAGACGGAAGCATCCCTCCACAGAATCGAGCTCAATTCCCAGAAACTCCAGTGAAGTAGATGGCCCCACTGTCTTACCTGGTGCCAATGGGACCCCAAACTCCTGCATGAGAATGCAGAAGTCCTGCAGTGCCTGTGCACATTTCGTAGTGCCTGCCGGCCCTAAGAACAGGAAGTCGTCTAAATAGTGCATCACCTGTCTATGCCCAGTGGCCTTGGTGAACGCCCATTCTAAAAAACAGCTGAACATTTCAAAATAAGCACAAGAAATTGAGCAGCCCATGGGCATGCATTTATCCATGTAATACTTCCCTTGGAACGTGAATCCTAGCAAGCGCTGGTCCC
Source organism: Lissotriton vulgaris (assembly GCF_964263255.1). Taxonomy (NCBI): domain Eukaryota; kingdom Metazoa; phylum Chordata; class Amphibia; order Caudata; family Salamandridae; genus Lissotriton; species Lissotriton vulgaris. Next base: position 35,244 of record NW_028249648.1, on the reverse strand, counting down.
GCGGATGTACTGGGAGCAACCTGAATGCTGATTCGATGTCTGATTTCGCCATCAGAGCACCGGGGCCCAGGTGATTCAGTAGGTCAACGGCATCGTCGAATGATGCGTATCGAACTGAACAGACTTCCGGGTCAATGGCTTCATTCACCGAGGCCCCCCTCGGGGCCGACAGATTGTGAATGAGTCTATACTCCCCTGGGTCTTTCTTCGGAACCACTCCTAGAGGTGAACACACGAAATCCGCCACTGGCGGGCATGAAAAAGGTCCTGCTACCCGTCCCAAGCTGACCTCTTTGGTAATTTTCTTGGCTGCCACTGCCGGGTTGTGTTGAACAGATAGCTGATTCTTACAAAAGGGGCTCCCCCGAAATTTCCCCGCCGGGATGTTGAAGCCATATAGGAAACCATTCCTCAAAATCCCGGCGGATACATGATCAGGGTATTTGTTCAGCCAGGGAGTCAAAGCCATGATGTTGATGGGTGAAGATGATTGCTTCCCAAGCATCACATCAATCCTGCTTGGATCCCCCCTTTCCTCCCGAACTACCGCTCTTGGACCTACAGCTACTTTCCGGGTGTGAGGAGTTCCCACAGCCCGCACAAGCATGCCGGAACCTACATGTTCCCTGGGGCCTGTTACAGTTACCTCTGTTGAAACCCCAACAAACCCCGCGCTTGCCCCCATTCCCGCCGGTCTTGGGCTGTGATTCCCCACCTGCGCTTGCTCGAAAGGGCTGCGCCGGCCTTTGTTGAACTGTCCCAGACCCGCTCCCGCCCGGCGAGGACGTACCCGCCGATCCAGGCAAGAGCTGTTTGTGCCATGACACCGTGTCGAGACAATTCCACGTTAAAGTTACATCAAACTCTTTAGATTTTCGAAAGTGAACATCATAACCTTCCATTCATTCCCCACATACATTGTATAAAAATCCATGATCCTGTTCTGGTAACATGATAGATCGGGCAACACTTCAGGTTTACGTTCCCCCATTACTGCCGTAAATATAGAGAAGGCCTTCACCCAGTTCGCTATGGTCTCGTCGACCCTAAATTCCGCCATCTTGGCCCGCCATACGCTGGGGTGCCATACATTTTTCTGGGTCTTTGCGTACTCTATCTCACAATGGTCGGTCAACAGTGAAAACATATTAACATATTTGTCCCCCCATATCATTTCCTTCTTGGCCGCCGGGATGTGCTGGGCCAACCTTTCGCGCCTCGAAGGCACTGAACTCTCCCCTACCATTGGCAACAGGTTCTTACCGGGTTCAACCGCCGTGTCTGCTGTCTTTTCTCGGCCAACCGCCGTCACTCCCGGTGCCACCTGTGGGGGAATAGAAGGAATATTCGCCGTCCCGGCTTCTCTTGACTGCCGTAACTGCTCGAATATTAATCTGGCTTCCTCGGCCGGATCCCCCGCAGCCACTGCCCCCCCTGTTTTCTTCTTAAGCCAGGGTAACACTGCCGCTAACTGAAGGGCCAGTTCTGGGGGCATCTGATCATCCTCAACTGGAGTTATTACAATGGGGATTGGTAAACCCACATCCGGACTTGGTACCGGGCTGTCCACCCGTGTGACTGGGCCTGCTGGGGGTACCTCCGGGACTGGGCCCTCCCCGGAACCCGCCCTCTTCTTACTACGTTTCCCCCTACCCTCTGGGGCGACTCCCGGCAAGGCTGGTCCTATCACCTTCTTAGGCCGCCCGAGAGGTTGTTCTGGGCTGCTATCTGCTTTTTAACCTCTGCTAAGCCCCGACCGATCGAAACCACTTTACCCAGTTTTCGGTCCATCACCGCCATTCGGTTCGACAAAGTGCGTAGTATCTTCTCCAACTCGGAGCTCTTTCCCGCTTTTTTGCCGGACATGACTTCGTTCACTCCGTTCGACTTGATCGATGAGGTCCTAGATCCTACACACGCCTGATACTGAAAGAGAAACAACAAAGATTACAAGTTCTCAAAATTGCTGCTTGTTCCGTCGAGGGCTCACGAGCAACGAGTGGTGCAGCCTTCAGAGCACTGGAACAAGAGGACGCTTCCTTGGATTCCCGCTCTATTTATCCGTCTGCAGGAGGGCGGGGTCCCTACTCGTGTACGCCCATCTGGGCGCGGTCTTCCGGGCGGGTGTCTAGGACAACCCATTCTGGGCGGGAAGGGCGAGCTCCGGCTATGCCGCTTTGGGCATACCAGCCGAACCACGCCCCCTGCCCAAAATGGTTTCCCGGGGAGATCGGGGCACCCATCCATACGTTCGGGGGGACCGAGTGGTCTTCCCTTTCCAATCGCCTTTCCTCGAACGTCACAGGGTTAAATGACAACATGCCGTGGAATAGCCTGAATCCTACCTGAAACCACATCATCATGCGCAATGGAACTTCCTACTTCCAAAGAGGCCAAATCTGAACATCATACCATTACTACTGTGTTTTTTCTCCCAATTGGCCATCAGGAACCACATTACCACCTGAGTGCCAAGAGCACCACTTGACCTATAGACTGAAATATCCTCTTTCCACACTAGTGTGATTTCAAGTGTACGTCTACACTACACCCAACTTTTCTTCTCTTGTTTCTGATACGTTCCAATTTAACATAAAAACTTTTTTTCACCAGCCTACTAAGAAGTCAGACTCGAACTGATAATAACAACACCTGCTGACTTTAGCGGTGCCTCTATGTCTTTTATAAATTTAAAATGTTATTTTTTCTGCACACACTTGCTCTCGACACTCCCACAGGGTAGTATGTCTACACTCCCACAGGGGCGTGTGTTTCCTCTACGTCTATTCTCTCCTGCAGACTCATCGGAAGACAGTTTAAATCAGTACCTGAAACCCATTGAACCAGTCAGAGTGGTTCCCAATCAACCGAACTCGCTGACACCTGTTGAAAGCAGCAGAGCTGCCTGACACCAATCTGTACACCCTTATGCTGCATTTCCGATATGCAGCCGGCTATACTGTGGCCTGTTGCGCCACTCGTCCATACCCGCCGCAGTCCAGTGTCTGGAACAGCGGTGCTTAGGCGTGCCCCCGCACTATGCCGCTCACTCTCAGGCCGCAGGCGCCTCGCATGTCAACCCTCCAGCATCACAAGTGTCCGGATCTCCTAGCCAGCACCAATACCCGATCAGGAATTCAGTCTCCCCGGGACCAGGACAAAGTTGACCTACTCCCGGAGCCTACTGAAAGGCATCAGCCAGCGTGGAGTCAGCTCGGGGGTCAGTGGTCGCTCCACCATCCAGCTCTCGCCGTCTTCTCTGCCATCTTGGAGTCAGGCAACAGTATGCAGGCGGCGAGAAGGCGCTCGTCGGAGTTCCTCACCGCTACCGCTGCCGACTCACGAAGGATTGTGCAGGTGAGTCCCGGCTTGCTCCCTCTTCCGTCGCTTGATTCGAGCAGTTGTTGGGGGTCTCGCACACTTCAGAAGCGGTGATCCCCGCCGACGACCTCAGACGCCATTTTGTCCCTCTCTGCCTCGAACAGTCTCAGGAGGGATAAACACCAGTTTCTCCGGGTTGCTGCACTTCTGCACCCAGAAATCTCTCCCAGGGAGGCACCCAATATTCCGCTCAATTTTGCGGTGCCGTGGGCCTCAGTCCTTCATCAGGATGTCTTGCTTTGAGGGGCAGCCTCGGAGGAGCTCAGAGGTTCCCTGCTGTCTACATCGGCGTCCCTCCAGATGGTCCATAATGATGGTTTTGTAATGTTTAATCTTTTCGACAGTAAATGACGGTTGAATGTGAATTATCACTTTTGGAACTAAAATAAGTGTGTTTAGAGTAATTTCCTGGCCACAAATTGGTCAAAATCGAATTTTTGGAGAACAAAAGGCAATTTTGGTCACTGTGAGGCTTTAAAAAGTGGTTATTCAACATGAGGCACAACCCAATTGACATTTTGAATGATTTTTTTGTACAGTCCCAAAAATTTATTTTCTGATGAAAAATTATGACCCGTACCTGTCGAACTTTCTCAAGATGGTCAGTAATGATAATTTTTTAATGTTTAATTTTTGGCAGTAAATGTTGAGTGTGAATTATAAATTTTGAAACTAAAATGAGCGTGTTTAGATTAATTTCCCTGCCGAAATTGGTCAAAATAGAATCTTCGGAGTAGGAGGAAAAGCCTGCAAAAATTGCAATTTTGCTCACTGTGAGACTTTAAAATGTGGTTATTCAACAAGAGGCACGATTCAATTGACATTTTGAATTATTCTTTGTAAAGTCCCAAAAACTCCATTTACTGATGGAAAACAATCACCCAGGACCTGTCGAACTTTCTCCAGATGGTCATTAATGATGATTTTTTAATGTATAATATTTTGACAGTAAATGACTGGTGAATGTTAAATATCACTTTTGGAACTAAAATAAGTATGTTTAGTGTAATTTCCCTGCCCGAAATAGGTCAAAATGGAATCTTCCGAGTAGTATGAAAAACCTGCAAAAATGTCAATTTGGTCACTGTGAGGCTCCTAAAAGTGGTTAGGCATCAGAAGGCACAATCTAATTGACATTTTGAATGATTTTTTGTAAAGTCACAAAAATCCATTTTTTGATGAAAAACGATGACCCCGGACCTGTCAAACCATCTCCAGATGGTCAGTAATGATGATTTTTTCAATGTTTAATCTTTTGACAGTAAATGACTTGAATGCGAATTATCACTTTTGGAACTAAAATAAGTGTGTTTAGAGTAATTTCCCTGCCTCAAAGTGGTCAAAATAGAATTTTCGGAGACGGAGAAAAAGCCTTCACAAAAAGCAATTTTGGTCACTGTGAGGCTTTAAAAAGTAGTTATTCAACATGAGGCACGATCACATTGACATTTTGAATTATGTTTGGTACAGTCCAAAAAAATCAATTTTTTGATGAAAAACGATGACCCCGGACCTGTCAAACGCTCTCCAGATGGTCAGTAATGATGTTTTCTCATGTTTAATCTCTGAAAGTAAAGGACTGTTGAATGTGAATTATCAGTTTTGGATTCAAAATAAGTGTGTTTAGAGTCATTTCCCTGCCCGAAATAGGTCAAAATAGAATCTTCAGAGTAGGAGGAAAAGCCTTCAAAAATGGCAATTGTGGTCACTGGTAGGCTTTAAAATGTGGTTTTTCAACAAGAGGCAAAATCCAATTGACATTTTGAATGATTTTTTTGTACAGTCCAAAAAATCCTTTTTCTGATGTAAAACAATGACCCCGGACCTGTCGAAATTTCTCCAGATTGTCAATAATGAGGATTTTTTAATGTTTAATCTTTTTGACAGTAAATGACTGTTGAATGTTATTTATCACTTTTGGAACTAAAATAGGTATGTTTAGAGTAATTTCCGTGCCCGAAATAGGTCACACTAGAATCTTCAGAATAGGAGGAAAAGCTTTAAAAAATGGTAATTTTGGTCACTGTGAGGCTTTAAAAAGTGGTTAGTCAACATGAGGCACAATCCAATTGACATTCTGAATGATTTTTTGTACAGTCCTAAAGATCAATTTTCTGATGAAAAACGATGACCCCAGACCTGTCAAACTTTCTCCAGATGGTCAGTAATTATGATTTTTTAATGTTTCATCTTTTGCCAGTAAATGACTGTTGAATGTGAATCATCACTTTTGGAACTAAAATAAGTGCATTTAGAGTCATATCCCTGCCCGAAATTGGTCAAAATAGAATCTTCGGATTAGGAGGAAAAGCCTGCAAAAATGGCAATTTTGGTCACGGTGAGAGTTTAAAAAGTGGGTATTCAACATGAGCCACGATCCAATTGACATTTTGAATGATTTTTTGTACAGTCCAAAAGATCCATTTTCTGATGAAAAACGATGACCCCGGAACTGTTCAACTTTCTCCAAATGGTCAGTAATGATGTTTTTTTAATGTTACATCTTTTGACAGTAAATGACTGTTAAATGTGAATTATCACTTTTGGAACTAAAGTAAGTGTATTTAGAGTAATTTCCCTGCCTGAAAGTGGTCAAAATAGAATCTTCGGAGTAAGACGGAAAGTTTGCAAAATTGGCAATTTTGGTCACTGTGAGGCTTTAAAAAGTGGTTATTCAACATGAGGCACGATCCATATGACATTTTGAATTATTTTTAATACAGTCCAAAAAACTCCATTTACAGATGAAAAATGATGACCCAGGACCTGTCAAACTTTCTGAAGATTGTCATTAACCCGTTCCATGCTTGTGACGGAACCGCTCCGTCACGAGCCTCGGGTGGGCTGTGCTGGTGACGGAGCGGTTCCGTCACGGCCCGCTCGGCGCGCCTGTGAGGCACAGATTTCGCGCCTGCGGGGCGCGTTTTATTGAGTGGGCGGGGCCGTGACGGAACTGCTCCGTCACAAGCACAGCCCACCCGAGGCTTGTGACGGAGCGGTTCCGTCACGAGCATGGGAGAGCCATGCGCCCCGCCCCCTAGTGCTGCGGTGGGATAGCCACCGCATCTAAGGGGTGAATGACGATTTTTTATGTATACTATTTTGACAGTAAATGACTACTGAATGTGAAATATCCCTTTTGGAACTAAAATAAGTATGTTTAGAGTGATTATCCTGCCCGAAATAGGTCGAAATAGAATCTTCAGAGTAGGAGGAAAAACCTTCCAAAATGGCATTTTTGGTCACTGTGAGGCTTTAAAAAGTGGTTATGAATCAGAAGGCACAGTCCAATTGACATTTTGAATGATTTTTTGTAAAGTCACAAAAACTCAATTTTTTGATGAAAAACGATGACCCCGGACCTGTCAAACTTTCTCCAGATGGTCAGTAATGATGTTTTTTTTAATGTTGAATTTTTGGCAGTAAATGTTGAGTGTGAATTATGAATTTTGGAACTAAAATAGGCGTGTTTACAGTAATTTCCCTGCCGAAATTGGTCAAAATAGAATCTACTGAGTAGGACGAAAAGCTTGCAAAATTGGCAATTTTGGTCACTGTGAGGCTTTAAAAAGTGGTTATTCAACATGAAATATTATCCAATTGACATTTTGAATGATTTTTTGTAAAGTCCAAAAAAACTCCATTTACCGATAAAAAACAATGACCCAGGACCTGTCGAACTTTCTCCAGATGGTCAGTAATGATGATTTTTTTAATGTTTAATCTTTTGACAGTAAATGACTTGAATGTGAATTATCACTTTTGGAACTAAAATAAGTGTGTTTAAAGTAATTTCCCTGCCTTGAAAGTGATCAAAAGCAGAATTTTCGGAGGAGAAATAGCCTTCACAAAAAGGCAATTTTGGTCACTGTGAGACTTTAAAAAGTAGTTATTCAACATGAGTCAAGTCAAGTCAGAAACACTTTATTCGATTGTTTTAAAATCATAAAAGTATGCTACAGAACCATTTTCAATCATACAGACAAGTTTTTAAAACAAGTTAAAAAGTTAAAAAGTTGCTATACACATGAAAAATTCATATAAAAATCATCTTTACAAACATATTTACAGTAATCACAATCTTATGGTCCCTTGACAGTATTCAGAATGTAAACATAGTGCAAACTAGAATGTCTTTACGATTTTAAGTACAAAAATGCTAGCCGCCTGGGGGTAAAGTGCAAAATGTGCAGTTCATGAGTTCATATTTGACACATTTCATGGTTACATAAACAATGGCCGGTTATTCAATACAAGCAGTTAAGTTACGTTAATTATTTGACTTTAATCTTGCTTGCTTTGACCGGATTGGCATAGTCAGAAAATTGGCTACCCCATACATTACTAGTGAAGTTTCCATGAGTTGTAGGTACAATAAGGCTGGTTTGACCTGCACAAAACCTCTCAGAATTGGTTTAATGTATCTTTCCCTCCCGTTCTTATAAAAGGGACAGAAAAACAAAAAATGTAATATATCCTGATCTGAGAAGTAATCACATTTGCAGGGAGCATTTTCGTGAGGCTTACACCATTTTTCAAATTCACCTAGCAAAAAATGTGCTTGATTAAAACGAAATTTAGTGAGGACCCACCTATGAAAAGGTTTATTTACTATCGTTAAGTAGGATTGAATAGATAACGAAGCAGTCATCATATAGTGGGCCCTAACAGTTGGTTTTAAAATTTCGCTAGCCTCTCGCTCTGATTCCTTTTTCTCTATAAAGTTTTTCTTTACCCAGTCAATGTCCTCTCTCAAAATGCTCTCGGGGTTTGTATATAACTCCGGTCGGCCTAAGTATTCTGCTGTAATTTTAATGTATTGTAGCCACCCGATCTTAGCCACGTTTTCCCTCCCCATACAGTCCCTAATAATCACATGGTTTAAAATTAAAGCTGGATTAAGCCATATCCTAATCCATGACAGTAATGGGGCCAGAGTCAAAGAGTCTTCAATGTACCCTATCCCCAGTTCCATATGTACGGGAAAGGCTGGGGTGGATTTTGGGAGGCCCAGTAGGGATCGCAAAAATAAGTTTTCTTCTCTTTGTATATGGGCCAGATTTTTATAACCCCATATCATGGCCCCATACCTCGCAATGGACAGTGTTTTGGCTTTATAAATTGCCAATATAGCCTCAGGTGGTTTACCACCCAACCTTTTAGCAAAGCCTAGGATGGCGGCAGCCGATCTTTTTACTGCTGCAGCTTTACTTTTGATTTGTGGAGCCCATGTCCCATTCTCATCGAACACCACACCTAGGTAGGTAAAAACTTTTACTTTAGATAACACTGAGCCATTGCAGGTGAGGGTTTTCATACCATTTTTGCGACTACCTATTGCCATAACGTGGGATTTCTCAATATTAACTGCTAGATCCAAGCTTTGCAAAAAAGCCCCAAAACAATTTAAAAGGCGTTGTAAACCATTAGGGGTTCTTGCCAGTAATACCGTATCATCGGCATATAATAAAACCGGCATTAAGGAGTCACCCATACGTGGTACATCAATGGAGGCCGTTTCCAGGGTCTTTCCCAGTGAGTTAATATAAAGTGAGAAGAGCATTGGTGCCAAAATGCACCCTTGGCGCACCCCCCTTCCTGATTTAAAAAAGGCAGTGCAATTTCCCTCTTGTGACATGCGTATCGTTGCCCTCAAATCACTATGAAGTCGTGCCAGGAAGTTCACCAGTGCTTGGTCTAACCCCAGTTCCAAAAGTATTGTCCACAGCTTTGACCTATTAACTAGGTCAAAGGCTGTGGACAAATCCATAAAAGCCAAATACATCATACCCTTTGACGCTACAGTGTATTTACCCAGGGTAAGAAGTAAATTTAGGCACTGATCCTCTGTGCCTCTCCCGGCTCGAAAGCCATACTGGGCTTCACACAGGATGTCATTATTTGTCGCCCAAGTTGAGATTCTTTCCAAAATAACTTTACCCAAAATTTTAAAAGAAGAATCTAACAAAGAAATGGGTCTATAGCATCTAGGGTCTCCCCTTTGGCCCTTCTTAAAAATGGGAATTATAACAGACTGTGACCATGTAGTTGGCGCTTTTGTCCTTTCCAAGCTAATCACATTGAAGACATTGGTGAGAACCACTGCCCACATGCCCGAATTTGATTTAAACATATCGGCTGGTACGCCGTCTGGGCCAGGGGCCTTCTTTCCTGCCGTGTCCTCAATTGCCTTCTGCACCTCTTTAATGATAAAACTGGCCAAAAACTCTTCAGTTTGAAACAGTTTTTGATCTAGGGGGTCTGCAGCAATGTTACTACCATAGATGTTTTGGAAATGCTCTAACCAATCTTGTTCCGCAATATTCACTTCTAACTCTCGTTCCGCAATATTCACTTCTAACTCAACATGAGGCACGATCCAATTGTCATTTTGAATGATTTCTTGTACAGTCCAAAAAATAATTTCCTGATGAAAAACAATGACCCCGGAACTGTCCAACTTTCTCCAAATGGTCAGTAATGATGTTTTTTTAATGTTTAATCTTTTGACAGTAAATGACTGTTGAATGTGAATTATCACTTCTGGAACTAAAATAAGTATTCCCTGCCTGAAATAGGTTAAAATAGAATCTTCAGAGTAGGAGGAAAAGCCTTCCAAAATGGCATTTTGGTCACTGTGAGGCTTTAAAAAGTGGTTATTCAACATGAGGCACGATCCAATTGACATTTTGAATGATTTTTTTGCACAGGCCAAAAATAAATTTTCTGATAAAAAAATGATGACCCCATACCTGTCGAACTTTCTCCAGATGGTCAGTAATGATGATTTTTTTTAATGTTTAATATTTTGAGAGTAAATGACGGTTGAATGTGAATTATCACTTTTGGAATTAAAATAATAGTGTTTAAAGTCATTTCTCTGCCACAAATTGGTCAAAATATAATTTTCGGGGAACAAGGAAAATCCTTTACAAAAGGCAATTTTGGTCACTGTGAGACTTTAAACATTAGTTATTCAACATGAGGCATATTCAAATTGACATTTTGAATTATTTTTTGTACATTTCAAAAAAACAATTTTCTGATGAAAAACAATGACCCCCGACCTTTCGAACTTTCTCCAAATGGTCAGTAATGATGATATTTTAATGTATAATCTTTTTGACAGTAAATGACTGTTGAATGTAAATTATCACTTTTGGAACTAAAATACGTATGTTTAGATTCATTTCCCTGCCTGAAAGTGGTCTGAATAGAACCTTTGGAGTTGAAGGAAAAGTATGCAAAATTGGCAATTTTGGTCATTGTGACTCTTTAAAAAGTGGTTATTAAACGTAAAGCACAATCCAATTGAAATTTTGAATTGTTTTTTGTACAGTACAAAAAATAAATTTTCTGTTTAAAAATGGTGACCCCGGACCTGTCGAACTTTTTCCAGATGGTCAGTAATGATGATTTTTAATGTTTAATCTTGACACAGTAAATGACTGCTGAGTGTGAATTATCAATTTTGGAACTATAATAAGTGTGTTTAGCAACCTTTCCCTGCCCAAAATTGGTCATATTAGAATCTTCGGAGAAAGGAGGAAAGCTGGCAAAAATGGAAATTTAGGTCACCGTGAGGCTTTAAAAAGTGGTTATTCAACATGAGGTACAATCCAATTGACATTTTGAATGATTTTTTGTACAGTCCAAAAGATCAATTTTCTGATGAAAAACGATTACCCCGAAACTGTCCAACTTTCTCCAAATGGTCAGTAATGATGTTTTTTTAATGTTTATTCTTTTGACAGTAAATGACTGTTGAATGTGAATTATCACTTTTGGAACTAAAATAAGTGCATTTAGAGTAATTTCCCTGCCTGAAAGTGGTCAAAATAGAATCTTTAGAGTAGGACAAAAAGTTTGCAAAATTGGCAATTTTGGTCACTGTGAGGCTTTAAAAAGTGGTTATTTAACATGAGGCACGATCCAAATGACATTTTGATTTATTTTTTATACAGTCCAAAAAACTCCATTGACTGATGAAAAACCATGACCCAGGAACTGCCAAACTTTCAGCAGATGGTCATTAATGATGATTTTTTTATGTATAATATTTTGACAGTAAATGAATACTGAATGTGAATCATCACTTTTGGAACTAAAATAAGTATGTTTAGAGTGATTTCCCTGTCTGAAATAGGTCACAATAGAATCTTCAGAGAGGAGGAAAAGCCTTCCAAAATGGCATTTTTGGTCAGTGTGAAGCTTTAAAAAGTTGTTATTCAACATGAGGCACAATTCACTTGACATTTCGACTGATGTTTTTGTACAGGCCAAAAAATCAATTTTCTGATTAAAAAAGTTATGACCACATACCTGTCGATCTTTCTCCAGATGGTCAATAATGATGATTTCTTTAATGTTTAATCTTTTGTCCAAAGAGAATCTTCGGAGTAGGAGGAAAGCTGGCAAAAATGGCAATTTCCGTCACCGTGAGGCTTTAAAAAGTGGTTATTCAACATGAGGCATGATCCAATTGACATTTTGAATGATTTTTTGTACAGTCCAAAGAATCAATTTTCTGATGAAAAACGATGACCCCGGACCTGCCAAACTTTCTCCAGATGGTCAGTAGTGATGATTTTTTAATATTCAATCTTGACACAGTAAATGACTGTTGAGTGTGAATTGTCAATTTTGGAACTATAACAAGTGTGTTTAGAGTCCTTTCCCTGCCCAAAATTGGTCATAATAGAATCTTCAGAGTAGGAGGAAAGCTGGCACAAAAATGGCAATTTTGGTCACCGTGAGGCTTTAAAAAGTGGTTATTCAACATCAGGCACGATCCAATTGACATTTTGAATGGTTTTTTTGTACAGTCCAAAAAAAGCAATTTTCTGATGGAAAATTATGACCCCGTACCTGTCGAACTTTCTCAAGATGGTCAGTAAGGATGATTTTTTATTGTTAAATTTTTGCCTGTAAATGTTGAGTGTGAGTTATAAATTTTGGAACTAAAATAAGCATGTTAGAGTCCTTTCCCTGACAAAATTGGTAAAAATAGAATTTTCGGAGTAGGACGAAAAGCTTGCAAAATTAGCAATTTTGGTCACTGTGAGGCTTTAAAAAGTGCTTATTCAACATGAATATAAGTATAAGAATTGGCTTGGTAGTTTGGTCTGCCCTGTTCCCATGATGCACTGGGCCAGGGTCAGACTAATTTGCATATAGCCAAGTTCTGAGCTGGGATGGTGCAGTGAGCTCAAAAACGGTGATGGATAAAGCCCTGATCTTTGGACTGGGTAAGAGTGGTCTGCTTAATTCAGACACTCTGTTCATCACCACCCCCTTTTCTTTTTCCACCACCCCCTTTTCTGAATCATATTCAACATGAGGCACGATCCAATTGACATTTTGAGTTATTTTTTGCATAGTCCAAAAAACTCCATTTACTGATGAAAACAATAACCCAGGACCTGTTGAACTTTCTCCAGATGGTCATTAATGATGATATTTTAATGTATAATATTTTGACAGTAAATGACTGTTGAATGTGAATTATCACTTTTGGAACTAAAATATGTGTGTTTAGATTTATTTCCCTGCCTGAAAGTGGTCTGAATAGAATCTTCAGAGTAGGAGGAAAAGTATGCAAAAATGGCAATTTTGGTCACTTTGAGACTTTAAAAAGTGGTTAGTCAACATGAGACACGATCCAATTGAAACTCTAAATTGTTTTTTGTACAGTACAAAAAATCTATTTTCTGCTGAAAAATTATGACCCCGGACCTGTCGAACTTTCTCCAGATGGTCAGTAATGATGATTTTTTTTTTTTATAAATTCTTTTTTATTAGTTACAAAGAAACAGCGGTGGCGATCACATATACACATTACATCAGTTCTAAATGTATCTGGAAAGTCCTTTCATTCGGAACAATAGTGGTTACAAGCAAATATAGAACATATTCTTTCAATGAGCAGGTGTTATTGTGTGTTGGTCGTCAGTCGGGACATTCTGGGGGGTTCGCAAATCTGACCCCTGTATTTTTTCCATTTGGCCCATTGACCATTCCATTTCCGGGGACAGCCTCTGGCCAGATATACAGTTTTTTTCCTGGAGCATACACCAGTCCATATCATTTTTCCATGAGCCCAGTTTCGGATGTGTACTTGCCCCCCATAGCCTGGCAATGTTTTGTTTAGCAATTGCAAAGCCCAGTGTGGCCCACAGCCTCCCATGAGTGGACAGGTCGTTTGGCTCCCAAATGTTTAAGAGACATATTTTTGCCTCTACTCTCAGCTCCACCTCGCACACCTCTTGCATACATCTGTGTAGGTCTGGACCAGCGGACACTCCCACAGCATGTGGAAGAACGACCCTTCCGCCCCACAACCTCTCCTGCACAGGCCGTCCCCACTGCGGCCCATCAACTTCAACCTAGTACCAGATATGTACACTCCATGGAGAATCTTGAGCTGGATCAGCCTCAGTCTGGCCGATATAGCCACTTCCTTTGGGCATGCTAGAGCACTCCTCCACTCCTCCTCCTCAATTTCCAACCCGTCCGCTTCCCACTTCTCTTTAAGGGGCTGGAGCAGATCAAGGGAGTTATTAATAATCTTCTTATACGTAAGGGATATGGCGTGCTCAGGCAAGTGACCATCAAGAAGCCTATCCTCCAGCGGGGAGGTGGCCGGTGGCAAAGTACCCTGGGGAATGTTTGATTGTAATGAGTGTCTGACTTGTAGGTATCGAAAATGTTCAGTGTGCAAGTTCATATGTGTGTTGTAGTGATTCGAAGGAGACAACCTCCTCGAAGCCCCAGAGGTCCCGGAAATGCGAGATGCCGATGAGGTCCCAACTGTGGAATCCCTTTGCACGGCTGATTGCACCTAACTTTTCTGAAACCCACAGCAGGGTGGCCATAGTCAGAGTGTTAGCCCATCCCATTTTTCGCTGGGCCGTATGCCATAGTTTAACCGAGTGGTTAGTTGGCCCTGTAAGAGGATACCTGCCCGGTCTAGAATATAATGCCGCCTCAAAAGTACCGCCCGGTAGAAGCCAACGATCCATTGCAAAGCCCGGATCGGCGCCATCAGCATATGTTCCCTGATTAATGGCCAAGAGATGGGCAGCCCAGTAATACTTCCGAATGTCCGGGAGCGCTATACCCCCATCAAACCAGCCCAAAGTGAGCTTCTGAAGGGAGATGCATGGCGTCCCTACCCATAAAAGTTCACGTAGTATGGATTCAATAGATGCGAAAAAGGATTGTGGGACCAAGTCGGGGTGGTTCTGCAGGGCGTATAGAAATCGTGGCAAAGCCATCATTTTAAAGAGCGCTGCCCGCCCGAGGAGCGAGAGCGGCAACTTCCTCCACAAAGCAGAGTTCTTCCTGAGGCGCTGCAGTGGAGCAGGAGATTATAGTCATATCTACCGGTCCTATCACTGGAGATAAAAATCCCCAGATAGCGAAATCCATCCGTAGCGGTTGTAATAGGACAGTTCCGAGGGGCAACCGGAGGGTCTCCGTGTAGGACATACATTACTGACTTGCCCCAATTAATACTGTATCCCAAATTTCTTCCTAAGCTAGTAAAAATGTCCATAGCTACTATGAGCGATCTACGAGGTCTCGAGAGGTAAAGGAGGATGTCGTCCGCGTAGAGCAAAATCCTGTCCTCCCACCCATCAGTCCAGCGGAGCCCTTTCACGGAAAGGTCCTGTCGTATCCAGGCGGCTAGCGGATTCTAGGGATAAGGCGAACAAAAAAGGGGACAGGGGGCACCCTTGTCACGTCCCACTCTCCAGAGCAAAGACTTCGGAGAGTTTGTTAATAACTGTAACCTGGGCCACAGGCTCAGCGTAGAGTAGACAAACCCATCTCACGAACTCAGGGCCGAATCCCAACTTCTGGAGGACCGCCATCATATAGGGCCATTCCAGGGTGTCAAACGCCATTGTGGCATCGAGCGATACCACCACTGCGTTCTCCCTAAGAGTGTGGCAGCGCCCCAGCACACCATGTAGGTGGTGAAGATTGAGGGCAGTGTTGAGTCGGGGCATAATTCCCGACTGGTCCGGATGGACCAGTGTCGGTAGGACGGGCCCCAGCCGGTTAGCCAAAACTTTAGCCAATATCTTTGGTTCCGCATTAAGCAGCGAAATAGGCCTATATGATGCACATAAGTCTCTTGGTTTTCCTTCTTTGGGGATGGCCACTATAGTGGCTATGCGCTGGTCGCGTGGTAAGCGGCCCGATCCCTACTGTCCTCAAACATTTGCTTAAGGTGAGGGCTGAGAATGTCGGCTTTGAGCTTGTAGAGCTCAATAGGCAGCCCATTTGGGCCCAGAGCTTTTCCCGAGCGTACGTCACCGATAGCGCGACCCACCTCCTCGGAGGTGAGTGGCGCTTCCAGGATATCACGTTCCTCCTCCATCAAGGTCGGCAATCGAATGTCCGCATTTATTGGTGCTATACTACCTACCCTCTTCTCGCCTAAAGTGAGATGCACCAGCAATGGGGAGTGGTCCGAAATTCCTCTCGCCAAGTGCGTTGCCCCTTGCATGGTGGTGCCTTGCCGCATCAGCATAAGGATGTAATCGATGGGGAAAAGGAGTGATGGGGCCCGAGAAAAAGGTGTATTGGGTGTTATGTGGGTGTTTAAGTCGCCATAGGCCAGTGAGGCCTAATGTGTCAATGAAGTCCGCTAACCATGTGTGGCCCGACGGCAGCGCCCTCGGGGGATGCCTATACAGATTGCCAGAGGCCACCGCGTTAAAATCACCCCCCCCACTACCAGGTGCCCATCCGGATGGGACAGAAGCAACTTACCAAGTTCTTGATATGATTGGGTCTGCAGCCCAGGCGGAACATAGATTAAGACCAGGTTCACCCTCCGGCCCTCCCATTTACCTGAAATAGCCACATACCGGCCTTGCGGGTCTCCTTCTGTGCAGTCCGTTACCAACGGCAAGTTACGACGCACCATGAGTCCTACCCCGCGGGACCCCGAGGTGAACCCTGCTTGTGCTGACAGCGAGTACCCACACCTGTTAAGTGCATGGCAGGAGTTGCCCAATAAGTGGGTCTCCTGAAGGAGCACGACATTAGGCCCGTGCCTTTTGATAAACTGCATCACTATAGTTCTCTTAAGCTTATCCCCAGTCCGTTGACGTTCCAACTCATAATCTTAAGACTCTTATCCCACCATATCGGCAAGTGTTCCATCCCGCAACTGACTTCGAAGGGTTCCAGGCACAGTGTACATTCATAATTACAAGTATCTGTTGTGACCTCACCAAACAGTCCCCAACTACCCACTCCCCCTTCCCCTCCAAGCTTCCTCTGTCTCCTACCAGCCCCCCTCACCCTCAACTGTCCCCCCAACTCCCCCCTCCCCTTACTGATGTGCCCCACCGACCTATCCCTGCTACCCTGCTCCGTAGGTTTCGAACTACCCACATCTCCAATTAGCAGAGCGCCTTTCGCCCCAGCCTAGAGTAGAAAAAAGAAAACAGAAAACTAACCTCAACCTCCCGTCTCGCCCACTAGTAGGTCCTTCTCTAAGAGAAGCGTGCACCGGTTTCAACTCCAGCCACCCCCATTCTCCCCGATCACCTTCTTAGTACACTTTAGTGACTACATTCCCGCAGAACCAAAGTTTGAGTCATGCAGCCGCAGCGCCGTGTCCTATGCAGCCAGATTTCCAGCCCGTCCGGGGCCTGTATAGTTCTCCCGACCAGGTAAGGGAGGAGGGGGTACCAGAAATAGCGTAGTACTGAAGTCAGCCCATCCCCTCTCTGGGCTCAGTATATTCCCCCCCCCCATCTCCTAGTCGCCTAGAAAAAGCACATATGTCCCGCCCTCCAGCACAGAGTCCCATCATACTTTACAGTAGTAGATGTCCAAGTCGACAGTCCTATCGCCTTCACTGGTCTCAGTGGCGTAACAAAACTTGAGGGGGCCCCCCTGCAAAGCACATGGAGGGGGCCCCGCGATCCGGCTCACCACCTACCACTTTGCGATACGACCCAGAAATCTAGTATATTTTGATTTGAAACCGCCAACATTTAAATGAAATGCCTCTATATTGTCTCTCTATGTTCTAATGAGAAAGTGGGAAACACCCTTAACATATAAGCTACGCAATTTGTAACAATACTGTCAAAAGCAGATTATTTAACTGAGGCAGCAATCAGAACAATGCCAAGGAGTGATCCTATTGTCTCAGGAACTGCCTCTGGTGGAAGAACAAAGAACTATGAAGGAACTGAATTAGAATTGACATTATGGACAATAACTTGAAACCTTGAAGGACAACCCCAAACATGCAGTTCCATAAATACTCGACTGACAATATACATGAGAAGTACACAAGATATAACTCAGTATCCTGTGAGAAATGTTTTTAAATATTAACTTTGATACAGTATCGCAGTTTTGCAATGATTTTAAGTAATTATGCATTAAATTCATTCATTCAAACAGGCATTACTTAATGTGGGCCCCTGGTCGACACTAGCGTTCATTTTTGGGTAGCGTGATTTGTTATTGACTAATAGATTTTGAACAAAAACAGAGAAAGGAACGCAGAAAATGGAGAAAATGGAGGTACACTGACAAAAGGAGAAAGCAAAGCCTCCCTACAACCAAGAGGAAGGAGGAAAACCTGTAAGAGTGACACAAAGAGAGAGGTAGTGTAGGGTGATGAAAGAAAGAAGCAAGATGTGGAATCAAGATGAGACTGCCTTGGTATTTGGAAACCCGAGCATTCAGAACCATCGGGCTCCTAATAAAAACTTTGGACCCTTATCTTTTCACAAATTAAGCACTGCACGCAGCGGCAGATACACACATACAATGACACACAAACACATGGAAACACAGTGACACACTTATACATATAAACTGCTCTGTCTGTATATATGGATACAGGCAGGGCTGGCTACACTGAAGAGCTCCCAATGTCTGCAGGGACAGCTGTTGCTGTGTTCTCTACTGGTCGTCAGACATAGACATTCAAACAGCGGCGTACACAGGCCCAGTGGGGTTCCAAAGAAGTCAAAAGTTGAAGAACCACTGATTTAGACATGTTGCTATCAGAAAGTTTAGTAGTTTAATCAAATAAAAAAAAAGTATATATATATTTTTTTGTTTGTTCTAGAAAGGGTCAGCAGATACAACCTTGAATTCAAAGTGCTGGTAATCAAGAGTAGAAATGTGGAGTAATCTTACATAAGTGTATGAAGAAGGCTGCTATCTAAAAGGTAAGGTAAAAGCTTTCAGATGACATCACATTATTTGAGAGGTTCTCCGGACATGGCCAATGGGCACAAGAACGGACACCCAAACTGCCAAGCCCTGTGCACCTTTAGGCTGTAATACACGGTCAGGATTTCTCAGCACATGGCCTAATGTTGCGGCATATTAGCAATGTTAATGGTGAACAAAGTGTTTCTTTAAGGTTGACCTCTGTGGTGCAAAAATCACAAACACTATTTTTCTAATCAGCTGGTGCTACATATAGATATGAAACATTGCACATAGTCCAGGGCGGTCTTACTGAGTGAGGATCTTCTGGCAAAAAAGAAATACCAACATAAGCCTCACCCCGTTAGGACATCAAAGGCGTGATCTGAGATCCCAGAAGTCAGAAAGTTAGCAGGGTTGGCGAATACTTTTGGATCTTTACAGTCTCCTTCCAGAAATCGCTGCCTGTGAATATTCACCTCAGTGACAATTATCTGGGATAGAGGAATGTGATGAGTACGTGGCTGAAGCAGACCTGTGTCTTCTCCCTCTCTCGTACTTGACTTTGGGAATTGGCTATAAAATCTGCAGAAGGGAGATCCACAAACATGACTCTTAAACTGAACAAGGGCTGCAAAGACGAGCAATAGTCACTAGCTCCAGACTGAGCCCCAGACATCAACTCTAGCTCTGAAAAAGAGGCAAGACTCAAAAATTGCTTTCGTAGAGCCACAGTCACAAGACCATCTCTGACAGCAATGGTCATATCCAAACAAAATTAGGTCTATCATGGAAACCAACATACCACTTGAACTACACTGAAAACTCTAGACCAAATGTCAACCCTGACACAGAGCTTCAGATTCAACCCATCGTATCCAAAACAAAGCCACAACGCCCATCTCAAAAACTTTTCAGACAGAAACCACCTGGCTCCAATGGGCCCACTAATAAGCTACCTTTCTCTTCTCAGATTCATTGAATTCCTAAACAACCAACCCCGCCCTCCCACCCCCCACAAAGCATAAAATGCATCCTCCATGGTGAGCACCAAACAAATCTCCAAGACCCAATGAATGTGCTACTGAGAACTAGTAAGATACAGAAACCTTTGATATTGATGTCCATACATATAACCCAAAAGCTGAAAGGTAGAGCCATACCTCTATCCCTACTGGCTCCAAGATAACCTTACCCAATTTACCAATCCATTGCACCAAAACCATGTATATTCATTTTAGCTGGGAGTGCACAGTAAGACCATATTCAAAATATGGAACACGAGTTAATGTTTTAAAAGACCATCATACTAGCCTCTTGTTTATGCAACTATATTTTATTTGATCAAATACTCTTGATGAAGAACCTTGAAAGGCTAGAGGGCGTTAGTTAACTTATTCCATGGAATGTTGAACCTGTTAGTTGTCATAATATTACCCAAGGAGCAGCTGACAAGGTTGTGCCAGAGTCCACAGGCAGAGTACCAATGCCTGTATTTTATGTAGATTACTTTCTCACGGTAGATTTGACAGGAAAAATATTCACCCAATCGGAGCACTACAATGCGACAGGTGCTCCATAGATTCTCACCGGTAACTGCAGTCATTTTATGACTTGGGGTCAAAACTTGAAAAATCGATACCAGACTTGCTGCAGTGTTAGTTCATGGCAAAACCTGTGATGGCCCCTCAAGCACAGCTAGAGGAGAAAGTAACAAAGGCAGATCTAGAAGCTGGCAGTGAGCCAGCGAGGAATGTTAAATAGATCTGACGTCCTGCTGTCCGCAGTATTGGCCATTACCCCAGAAATGTTCTACTTTTGGAAGGAGGGTACTAGTCCAATTATGCTCATACTTTAGTTAAAGATCGGGGAAAAGACAAGCACAAAGTATGTTTCCGTGTCCCCTCTGTTGCCAAATTTGCCACTCCCCCTTCACACAGGGAGAATTAATGATTAGAGTGTCCCACAATCTGATCCTCTTCACAAAGTCAAGAAGTCACTCAATCTATCCACTCCCCCACAGACTACCCCGAGTCATGTATCCGAGCCACCATCCATGAAAGAGGTTTGTCAACCATCGCATCTATGGAAATGCGGCAAGTGTTGTACTTCATGGCAGCAAAGAAGTTAAGAGAAACCTCAAAGAATAGATGGCATGAAGCCCACCAGGGGCCAGGGACCCTGACATAGTAAATGGTTGCCGAGAGCTGCAATAAGAGTCGAGCAGTTAGGATAAACCTTCCAGAGTGGCGCTACGAGGCACTCCTGGCCTGATGATACTGCCCCTTAAATTGGTGGTGGACATCAGGAGTCACCTCCTAACTAGCTCCACTCTCTGTCTCTGCTGACTGCCAGATGCTGACACTAGAGTCACCATCCATATGAAAGTGGTATTAAGCGTCACTGCTAGGTCATAATTCTGCTCATCTACATTATAGGAGGGTGTCAGGATTTACACGCCAAAGCAAGGCATGAGATCTGACCCACCCATGTATCAGGTATCACACCGAAGCTCCATTCCGGATCCCCCTTCCTCTCTCCAGGCAGATGTCCAGTCAGATGTCTAACAACCCCAACCCCCTTCCAGTATTGCCTCCAGTCAAACTCACTGCCTCTATTATTCCCATCCCAACGGGTATGATTTACTAGCCACATTCGGCTGTCAGAACCAATTTTCCTAGGTCCAACTTTCTAGAGTATTTCCTAGGTCGGTGCCTTAATACTCATCCGAATTCTACAGCTTGTTGCCCTACTCTCACCACACACTCCACTTCAACGTGTTCAAGACTCACTTGCCAGATTAGGGATCAGAGTTAACAATTTTACAGAGTACGGTCCCACAGGTCATCCACTGTTCTTAGTGACACCTAACCCAGCTCAAAGTCAGCGTCCGTCACCATCGGATCACCCACTGAGACTCCTCGCCACCACGGACCACTCCTGCCTCGGCTCGAACATACTCACCTGAGGACTGGCTTGCAGCTTCAGTGGCAGGCGTGAGCGGGCAGCTAAAGAGGGCAAGGGCAAGGCTAGCCAGGCAGGGGCTAGTAATAGGGTGACCGTCTTTCTCAGTAGTCTGGCTGGGTCCTGGGAGGCCTCATCTCACTTGTCATGCTCATGCGCACTTTTAATTACGCTGCTGCGCAATGCGCATGAATGTATGGGATTGGTCACCAGCCCCTCCCTATGCCCCACCCTGAAGACGTCACGCGCAGACGAGGGGACACACTGTGCATCATAATTAATAAGGAGCCTCAGACATAGCTGCCAAGGTTTCAGATTGCTAAGTGTGACATTTTCACAATTTTAGTGTAGTTATGAGTGACATTTTAACGACTATGAGTGACACTTTTTCACAAGAGTAATAAGCAATTTAGACATACAAATAATATCAGAAATTATACTCATTTGAGCAACGAGAAAGTAAGTGTAGTAATGGCAGGCAGCTGAAAACTGACCAGAGCAGTGTCAGGCTGCATGACTACAAAGTTTTCAGACCCAGTACACCACAGGATAGGGGCGAAGGTAACTCAGATTGATTGAAACTTCAATGTTCTTTATCAAGAGCATCCATAGCAAGTTAGCTTAACTGCTAAAACACAGATGCCCTAGCAGCCTCGCCCACACTGGTCCTCCTTACTACCGGCAATCAATAAAGCAAGTCAGCATGCAGAGAATTAGTGTAGATTTCAGGGCCTCTCTGTCGCACATGGGTCCCAGGCCACAACAGAAGGACGAAAACCAGCGTGAAGTATTAGCCACTGCAGAGTGCAGCAGTTGGAAACCAGCAGCTGCATACATGGAGCAGCGGACTGACCCCATTCAACTACATAATTTAAACAAACAATAACAGCTCTCTCATAGCTGCAAAGGTTTCAGATTGCTATGTGTGACATTTTAATAATTTTAGAGTAATTATGAGTGATATTTCAATGACTATGAGTGACACTGTCTCACGAGCAAAATTAAGCAATGAAGAGGAGGGAAACAATAATATCAGAAATTGCACACATTTGAGGAACGATAAACTAAGTTAACTGCTGCAAAACGTAAGAAATATAAAAGACTTTCATTTATCAGACTCTAGCTAAAAATGCAGAAATTAGAAAAGCAGCTTCCAAGAGGTTCAACATGTCATTATACTCAGCTGTGACTCACAGTCTCACTCAACTGCTGCCAGGGACCTGAGCAGTAACGCAACAGTAAAACAAAGCAGACATACTGTGTGACTGAGAGGGGCACGGGCAATAATCCGAACGAGTTCTGTGGTTGGCAGGCACTGAGGCGCACCCTTAACCCCATTAACAGCAGATCACGTCACTCTGAAATCATGACCTACGCCTACCAGCACCAGCAGCCGCTTTTACAAATTGCAATAAAGTTTGTTTCTTACATTATTCTCGACGGGACCCCTTCAGCAGCGCTCGAAGGCACAAGGCAGTGATGTCACGCGTTTCTCCAGGCTGGTTTTGTGCACCGAGCTCAGCTGCTCCTGTTTACAGTTGTCTCTAGACTAGAGTCTAGATTACTGGAAAAGTTGTTGACTGCGGAGGTACAGTCTTAAAATGAACGGGGTGACTTTTTATTCTGTGCTCCACGCACTTGCAGCACTGGTATAAATTAAATATATTTTACCAAGGCGAGGAGGCTGGGCGTGCACACCTTTCCGCTGAAGTGAGGGGCCCCCCATGTCCCCTGCAGCATGAGGGCCCCCCGCCCCCCACCCACACCCTGGGGCTGCGGGGGCCTGTATTACGCCCCTGTCTTCCCCTCTCAGAATAGCAGTGGAAGACGCTTTCTGTGAGGAGGAGTGGGAGGGGGGTCTGCTCTTGTAAGGGGCCTGGCAGGCTCGCTCAGAGTGAAAGAGAAACAAAGTTATGTTTTTTTCTCTTCACTTCTGAGTCAGCCCGCAGCGCAGAGCAGCTCAAAGCAGGCTGAAAATGCCATCTGCTCTACAGGAGACACTGTGTCTGACACACACCCTGGGGGAACAAGCTGAGGGGCCCCCCATTCATGTATGGAAGAGTGGGGCCCCCCCGCACTGCAGGGTCTGCGGGGGTGTCCGTTACGCCCCTGACTGGTCTGCTCCCTCTCGAAGGATCCCCCACGAGGACTCACGGATCTTGACCTCCAGGAACGTTGACTCCGCTCATCCACGTCCGATCTCCCTGCTGTAGAGGTTGGTGAATCAGCCTGATTGTCTCTCCAGTTCTAACCCCCCGTTCGGTTTCCAGCTCTCATGGATTCCCGATCGAGCCAATCTTGCACTTCAGATGGGGAGGTAAAGAATAGGGATTTACCCCCAACGGTGACTTTAAGCTTGGCCGGCAAAAACATCATATATTTGACTCCGCGCTCCCGCAGTGCTGCTTTGACAACTGTGAAAGAGCGCCGCTCCCTCTGTACTTGGAGAGTGAAATCCGGAAAGAACCGAATCGTGGGATTTTCATATTGCAGGTCCCCCATCAGCCTGGCCGCCTGGAGGATGGCGTCCCTATCCCTGTAGTTCAGGATCTTTGCAATTATTGTCCTGGGCGGCGCCTCTGGTTTGGGTTTAGGGATAGGTGCACAATGGGCCGGCTCAACTGTGAAGATCTTCGACAGCTGTTTGGGCTTAAGGTGGTTTAGGATCAGATCTTCCAGGAAGAGTTCCACGCTGGGCCCTTCTATTTCCCCCGGTACACCCACAACGCAAACGTTGCTTCTACGGGCCCTCCCTTCCTGGTCCTCGAGTGGCATGGCCATCTGTCGATGTTGGTGCACCAACTCGTTAATCCATTGTTCCATGGCTTTTGTAGACGTTTGGAGCACTGGGATATCTGCTTAGTTAGTTTTGGGTCTTTCCGAGGTCTTACCAAGGTCCCTGCGCAGGAGGTTGACCTCTTTGGAGACTTTATCAATCTTAGTCTCCAGATTCGCGCCAAGCGTTTGTATGGCGGTCATAATGGACGCCAGTGATGGTTCTTTTTGCCCGGCCGGGTCCCCCGCTGCGCCTTCTGTTTGCGGCGTCCCCATCTGCACCGTATTCTTATCCAATTTGTTGGATTGTGTGGCGGTGTTTTGTTTGGGCCTCATTGTAGCGGTACACTGTACCCCTAACACAGCGTAGGATCTTCAGATGCTGCTACCTTTCTTCAGTGCCCCTCCTGCGCCGGACACTCTCACTCTGTGCCGTTTGTAAGACCACCCAGTCAGCTGGTAAGGCAGTTTCACCCCCTGGAGGGCCTTAGCGGAAACAGGAGTCTTGATTATGGCCCGGTCTTCACGTGGATCCGGCCCTCTGCCGCTTCCTCCACTAGCCCCCACTCTGAAGCAGGAGGTAAGGAGATCCCGCTGCCGCCTATGCGTGGTCTCCCCAGTATTGAAAGTGGGCTATCAGCCTTTCCACAGTGCTGACAGTAGGCAGTAGGTGCCCCCGGCCCAGGAATCTGCACCAACTCTCTCCAGGGGTCCGCAGTGGCTCCCTAGGCTGTTCGCTCCCCTGCTTTCTGCGGCCCTGAACAATGCTGCTGGTAGGCTCCTGTGGAACTCCCCTGAGGAGCGAGCAATACACTGCACCTTTGCCTGCCGCTTTGCACTGCACCAGGAATCAATGATCGACCTTGAGTTCTGAGCCCCTCACCAGTCAGACCTTCACCCAGTCGCGCCAGGACTTCGCGCTACAACGGTCCTCCAGGCTGCTCCCACGGGTGATTCCAGGGGCTTGTCGCAGAGTGTCTCCCGGTCTGTGGCCCCGTTTAAGTCCGGGAGCAGGTAGCGGGACCAGGGCAGGTTTGTTCGGCTCCGCTTCCCATCGCCAGCACAGCGGATTTTGCCGGATATTGTCGGGGTGAAGGGTTTAGGCTCCAAGAAGCTCTCGGGCTAAGCGGCCATTTTCTTTGGTGCCAGGCCACGCCCCTTAGTAATGATGATTTTTAATGTTTAATCTTGACACAGTAAATAACTGTTGAGTGTAAATGATCAATTTTGGAACTTGAGTAAGTGTGTTTGAATCATTTCCCTGCCCAAAATTGGTCAAAATAGAATCTTCGGAGTAGGAGGAAAGCTAGCAAAAATGGCAATTTTGGTCATCGTGAGGCTTTAAAAAGTGGTTATTCAACATGAGGCACAATCCAATTGACATTCTGAATGATTTTTTGTACAGTCCAAAAGATCAATTTTCAGATTAAAAATTATGACCCCAGACCTGTCAAACTTTCTCCAGATGGTCAGTAATGATGATTTTTTAATGTTTAATCTTTGACAGTAAATGACTGTTGAATGTGAATTATCACTTTGGGAACTAAAATAAGTGTGTTTAGAGTCATTTCCCTGCCCGAAATTGGTCACAATAGTATATTTAGAGTTGGAGGAAAGGCCTTCAAAAATGGCAATTTTGGTAATTTTGAGGCTTTAAAAAGTGGTTATTCAACATGAGGCACGATCCAATTGACATTGTGAATTACTTTTTTTGTACAGTTCAAAAAAAACAATTTTCTGATGAAAAACGATGACCCGGGACCTATCAAACATTCTCCAGATGGTCAGTAATGATGATTTTTAAAAAAAAATTTTAAACTTTATTTTTGGTTATGCAAAAAAAACATAAGCATTCCCCCCCAATTGCGGCATCATACAAGAACTGTTGCATACAGAACAAAGACCTCATTAAGGCACTTTAGGGACACAAGTATCACTGGGCAAAAAAATCGGATATTCGGACTATAAGAAAAACCATAAATTACAATCAATCAATCAATCAATCAAAGACATTTATAGAGCGCTCTACTTACCCGGAGGGTCTCAAGGCGCTAGGGGGGTGGGGGGGTGCTGCTACTGCTCGAACAGCCAGGTCTTGAGCTTCTTCCTGAAGGAGAGGTGGTCTTGGGTCAGGCTCAGGTCGGTCCGGAGGGAGTTCCAGGTCTTGGCGGCCAGGTAGGAGAAGGACCTTCCTCCTGTTGTCGTTCTTCGGATGCGGGGGACGGTGGCGAGGGCGTGACTGGCTGATCGGAGGTGGCGTTTGGGAGCGTAGAAGTTGATGCGGTTGTTGAGGTAGCTCGGGCCTTGATCGTGTAGGGCTTTGTGTGCGTGGGTGAGGAGACGGAAGGTGATTCTTTTGTTGACGGGGAGCCAATGCAGGTCTCTCAGATGTCCGGAGATGTGGCTGTGTCGTGGGATGTCGAGGATGAGTCTGGCTGAGGTGTTCTGGATCCGCTGGAGTCTCTTCTGGAGCTTGGCGGTGGTTCCGGCATAGAGGGCGTTGCCGTAGTCCAGTCGGCTGGTGACGAGGGCCTAGGTGACCGTCTTCCTGGTCTCGGTGGGGATCCACCGGAAGATCTTCCGTAGCATGCGCAGGATGTTGAAGCACGACGAGGAGACGACGTTGACTTGTCTGGTCATGGAGAGGGAGGAGTCCAGGATGAAGCCCAGGCTGCGTGCGTGGTCTGTCGGTTTGGGTGCGGTGCCCAGGGCGGGGGGCCACCAGGAGTCGTCCCAGGCGGAGGGCGAGGAGCCCAGGATGAGGACTTCCGTCTTGTCTGAGTTCAGTTTCAGGCGGCTGGTCGTCATCCACTCAGCTACGTCTTTCATCCCTTCGTGAAGGTTGGCTCTGGCGGCGGCGGGGTCGTTGGTCAGGGAGAGGATCAGCTGGGTGTCGTCGGCGTAGGAGATGATGTTGAGGTTGTGTTGGCGTGCGGTGGCCGCGAGGGGGCTCATGTAGACGTTGAAGAGGGTGGGGCTCAGCGAGGATCCTTGAGGGACGCCGCAGATGACTTCGGTGGCCTCTGACTTGTACGGTGGTAGCCGGACTCTCTGTGTTCTTCCGTCGAGGAAGGAGATGATCCATTCCAGTGCCTTCTCCTGGATTCCGACGTTGCTGAGGCGCTGCACTAGGGTGCGGTGGCAGACAGTGTTGAATGCCGCGGTGAGGTCTAGGAGGATGAGGGCCGCTGTTTCTCCGTTGTCCATCAGGGCTCGGATGTCATCGGTGGCAGCGATGAGGGCGGTCTCGGTGCTGTGGTTGGCTCGGAAGCCAGACTGTGAGGGGTCGAGGGATCCATTCATCTCGAGGAAGGTGGCCAGTTGTTTGTTGACGGTCTTCTCGATGACTTTGGCTGGAAACAGGAGGAGCGAGATGGGGCGGTAATTCTTGAGTTCGGTGGGGTCCGCTGTTGGTTTCTTTAGTAGAGCGCTGAGTTCGGCGTGCTTCCAGCTTTCCGGGAAGGTGGCGGTGTCGAAGGAGGTGTTGATGATGTCCCGCAGGTGGGGTGCGATGACAGCGTCGGCCTTGTTGAAGATGTGGTGAGGGCAGGGGTTGGTCGGAGATCCGGAGTGGATGGAGTTCATCATGCGGACGGTGTCTTCGGTGCTGATCGGAGTCCAGGCGCGGAGGGTGGTGGTGGGGGGCGTTGGTGCGGTCGTGGCGTGCGTCGGTTGAGTGCTGAAGCTGTTGTGTATGTCCGCGATCTTGTTGTGGAAGTAGGAGGCGAGGGAGTTGCAGAGGTCTTGCGATGGGGTGATGTCGTTGTTTCCGGCGTTGGGGTTGGAGAGCTCTTTCACGATGTTGAAGAGTTCCTTGCAGTTGTGTGCGTTGTTGTCCAGCCGGTCCTTGAATGCAGTTTTCTTGGTGGCGCGGATCAGTTGGTGGTGCTTCCGGGTGGCAAGCTTGAGGGTGGTCATGTTGTCCGTGTTGGTTCCCTTCTCCAGACTTTCTCGAGGGCTCGGCAGTTCTTCTTGGAGCTCTTGAGTTCGTCGGTGAACCATGGGGCCTTCTTGCTGCCGGGTCTGCTGGGCGGGGTCCTCAGTGGGGCGAGTTCGTCCGCGCAGTTGCTGATCCACTTCGTGAGGTTGTCGGCGGCCTGGCTGGGGTTCGCTGAGCTGGCGGGAGGGTGCTGGCTCAGGGAAGCGGCGAGCTGGTCGGCTGTGATCTTGTTCCAGCTTCTTCGAGCAACCTGTTGCTGGTGGTGGTGGATCGTCGTTCTTCTGAAGGTGAAGTGGACGCAGCTGTGGTCCGTCCAGTGGAGTCCTGTGGCGTGGCTGAAGGCGATGTCTTTGCTGGATGAGAAGACGGCGTCGAGTGTGTGTCCGGCGAGGTGGGTGGGGGTGGACACCAGCTGCTTGAGTCCGAGGTTGGCGAGGTTGTCGATCAGGGTGATGGTGTTGCGGTCGTTGTTGTTCTCCAGGACCTGGCAACAGTGAACATAAGGTAGCAGCGGAGTGCAAACGACAATCCAGATCTATCCGTCCCCGTCCCCCTCCCCCTCCCCGTCAGTTCCCGACCCCTCAGGTGTGAACAGTTCCACATTAGTCTCGTCAGAATCACCGAGGGACAGCCCAGCAGTACACATCTCTCTCCATGCCAATAGGTCTTCCTGCAGCCTCTCATCCCTGCGCGTGCATTACATATGAGTCTCCTCCGCCAGAGACCACTCCCGAACATCCCTCAACCATGCGGAAATCTCTGGGGCCTTCCTCTCCATCCAGGTAATGGCCTCCCTACGCCTCACCAGAACCAACATAAGCTGTAACAGTTTATAGGGAATTTTCCTATTCCTAGGCCGGGGAACCAGAGCCAGCAGACAGTGGGGCGGCGCCAAGTCTATTTTAAGGCCGGTAGCGGCGGCTAACCGGCCCACCACCCCCGTATAGAAACTTCACACCAATGCGCAACCCCAGGCCAGATGTAGGAACCCCTCCCTCTCTACTCCACACCTGGTGCAAGTGTCCTCCCTGTCTGGTGAGAAGCACTGCAAGGAGACCGGTGTCATATAAGTGCGGTGCATAAAGTTAAAGTGTGTGAGTTTAAACCGTGCATTACATGACACTTTACGTGTAAGACCCCCTATTCGCTTGCGCTGCCCGGCCTCCAGGTTTACCCCCAGATCCGTTTCCCAGGCGCTCCACGCAGGTTGAACCGGTGGCTCCGAGTCCCGACGCAGTGCGGAGTAAAGCAAGGAAATCAACCTGCCACCCCTACCACAGGAGAGAAGGATGTTCAATGTATGAGAAGTCTGAGGCGCCTCCGGGAATTGGGGCCACGACTCCCTCGCCACCTGATTTTTTAATGTTTAATCTTTGGCAGTAAATGACTGTTGACTGTGAATGATCACTTTTGCAACTAAAATAAGTGTATTTAGAGTCATTTCCCTGCCTGAAAGTGGTCAAAATAGAATCTTCGCAGTAGGAGGAAAAGCCTTCAAGAATGGCAATTTTAGTGACTGTAAGGCTTTAAAAGTGGTTATTCAATATTAGGCACAATCCAATGGACATTTTGAATGATTTTTTTATACAGTCCAAAAAAATCAATTTTCTGATGAAAAACGATGACCCTGGACCTGTCAAACTTTCTCCAGATGGTCAGTAATGATGATTTTTTAATGTTTAATCTTTTGCAGTAAGTGAATTATCACTTTTGGAACTAAAATAAGTGTGTTTAGAGTCATTTCCCTGGCCAAAATTGGTCACAATAGTATATTTGGAGTAGGAGGAAAAGCCTTAAAAAATGGCAATTTTGGTCAGTGTGAGGCTTTAAAAAGTGGTTATTCAACACGAGGCACAATCCACTTGACATTTTGAATGATTTTTTTGTACAGGCCAAAAAATTTATTTTCTGATAAAAAGATTATGGCCCCATACCTGTCGAACTTACTCCAGATGGTTAGTAATGATGATTTTTTTAATGTTTAATCTTTTGAGAGTAAATGACGGTTGAATGTGAATTATCTCTTTTCGAACTAAAATAATTGTGTTTAGAGTAATTTCCCTGCCACAAATTGGTCAAAATAGAATTTTCGGGGAAAAAGGAAAATCCTTTACAAAAGGCAATTTTGATCACTGTGAGACTTTAAAAAGTAGTTATTCAACATCAGGCATGATTAAATTGACATTTTGAATTATTTTTTGTACAGTTCAAAAAAACAATTTTCTGATGAAAAACGATGACCCCCGACCTTTTTAACTTTCTCCAAATGGTCAGTAATGATGATATTTTAATGTATAATCTTTATGACAGTAAATGACAGTTGAATGTGAATTATCACTTTTGGAACTAAAATACGTATGTTTAGATTCATTTCCCTGCCTGAAAGTGGTCTGAATAGAATCTTTGGAGTTGAAGGAAAAGTATGCAAAAATTGCAATTTTGATCACTATGACTCTTTAAAAAGTGGTAGTTCAACATGAAGCACAATCCAATTGAAATTTTGATTTGTTTTTTGTACAGTACAAAAAAATCAATTTTCTGTTGAAAAATGATGATCCCGGACCTGTCGAACGTTCTCCAGATCGTCAGTAATGATGATTTTTTATGTTTAATCTTGACACAGTAAATGACTGGTGAGTGTGAAATATCAATTTTGGAAATATAATAAGTGTGTTTAGAGTACTTTCCCTGCCAAAAATTTGTCATATTAGAATGTTCGGAGAAAGGAGGAAAGCTGGAAAAAATGGTAATTTTAGTCACCGTGAGGCTTTAAAAAGTGGTTACTCAACATGAGGCACGATCCAATTGATATTTTGAATGATTTTTTGTACAGTCCGGAAAATCCATTTTCTGATGAAAAACGATGACCCAGGACCTGTCAAACTTTCTCCAGATGGTCATTAATGATCATTTTTTAATATTTGATCTTGACACAGTAAATGACTGTTGAGTGTGAATTATCAATTTTGGAAATATAATAAGTGTGTTTAGAGTACTTTCCCTGCCCAAAATTGGTCATAATAGAATCTTCGGAGTAGGAGGAAAGCTGGCAAAAATGGCAATTTTGGTCACTGTGAGGCTTTAAAAAGTGGTTATTCAACATGAGTCTCGATCCAATTGACATTTTGAATGATTTTTTGTACAGTCCAAAAGATCCATTTTCTGATGAAAAACGATTACCCCGGAACTGTCCAACTTTCTCCAAATGGTCAGTAATGATGTTTTTTTAATGTTTAATCTTTTGACAGTAAATGGCTGTTGAATGTGTATTATCACTTTTGGAACTAAAATAAGTAAGTTTAGAGTGATTTCCCTGCCCGAAATAGGTCAAAATAGAATCTTCAGAGTAGGAGGAAAAGCCTTCAAAAATGGCAATTTTGGTCAGTGTGAGGCTTTTAAAAGTGGTTATTCAACACGAGGCACAATCCACTTGACATTTTGAATGATTTTTTTGTACAGGCCAAAAAATCAATTTTCTGATACAAAAAAGATTATGACCCCATACCTGTCGAACTTACTCCAGATGGTCAGTAATGATGATTTTTTTTATGTTTAATCTTTTGAGAGTAAATGATGGTTGAATGTGAATTATCACTTTTGGAACTAAAATAATTGTGTTTAGAGTCATTTCCCTGCCATACATTGGACGAAATAGAATTTTTGAGGAATGAGGATAAGCCTTTACAAAAGGCAATTTTGGTCACTGTGAGACTTTAAAAAGTAGTTACTCAACATGAGGCATGATCAAATTGACATTTTGAATTATTTTTTGAACAGTTCAAAAAACCAATTTTCTGATGAAAAACAATGACCCCGGACCTTTCGAACTTTCTCCAAATGGTCAGTATGATGATATTTTAAAGTTTACTCTTTTTGACAGTAAATGACTGTTGAGTGTGAATTGTCAATTTTGGAACAAAAATAAGTGTGTTTAGAGTCCTTTCCCTGCCCAAAATTGGTCATAATATAATCTTTGGAGTAGGATGAAAGCTGGCAAAAATGGCAATTTTGGTCACTGCGAGGCTTTAAAAAGTTGTTATTCAACATGAGGCACGATCCAATTGACATTTTGAATGATTTCTTGTACTATCCAAAAAATCAATTTTCTGATGAAAAATTATGACCCCCGTACCTGTCGAACTTTCCCTGCCCGAAATAGGTCAAAATAGAATCTTCAGAGTAGGAGCAAAAGCCTTACAAAATGGCATTTTTGGTCAGTGTGAGGCTTTAAAAAGTTGTTATTCAACATGAGGCACAATTCACTTGACATTTTTAATGATTTTTTTGTACAGGCCAAAAAAATCAATTTTCTGATAAAATTATGACCCCGTACCTGTCGATCTTTCTCTAGATGGTCAGTAATTATGATTTTTAAATGTTTAATCATTTGCAGTACATGACTGTTGAATGTGAATTATCACTTTTGGATCTAAAATAAGTGTGTTTAGAGTCATTTCCCTGCCTGAAAGTGGTCAAAATCGAATCTTCAGAATAAAAGGAAAGGATTCACAAATGGCAATTTTGGTCACTGTGAGGCTTTAAAAAGTGGCTATTTAACATGAGTCACGATCCAATTGACATTTTGAATGATTTTTTTGGACAGTCCCAAAAATCAATTTGCTGATGAAAAATTATGACCCCGTACCTGTCGAACTTTCTCCAGATGGTCATTAATGATGAATTTTTAATGTTTAATATTTTTGACAGGAAATGACGGTTGAATGTGAATTATCACTTTTGGAACGAAAATAAGTTTGTTTAGAGTTATTTCCCTGCCACAAATTGGTCAAAATAGAATTTTTGGAGAACAAAAGGCAATTTGTAGTTATTCAACAACTGGCACGATCAAATTGACATTTTGAATTATTTTTTGTGCAGTCCAAAATACTCCATGTACAGATGAAAAATGATGACCCAGGACATGTCGAACTTTCTCCAGATGGTCAGTAATGATGATTTTTTTTACGTTCAATTTTTGGCAGTAAATGACTGTTGAGTGTGAATTATACATTTTGGAACTAAAATAAGTGTATTTAGAGTCATTTCCCTGCTCGAAACTGGTCAAAATAGTATCTTCGTAGTAAGAGGAAAAGCCTTAAAAAATGGCAATTTTAGTCACTGTAAGGCTTTAAAAAGTGGTTATTCAACAGGAGGCACAATCCAATTGACATTCTGAATTATTTTTTGTGCATCCAAAATACTACATGTACTGATGAAAAACGATGACCCCAGACCTGTCAAACTTTCTTCAGATGGTCCGTAATGATGATTTTCTAATGTTTAATCTTTGGCAGTAAATGACTGTTGAATGTGAATGATCACTTTTGGAACTAAAATAAGTGTGTTTAGAGACATTTCCCTGCCCCAAATTGGTCATAATAGTATATTTGGAGTGGGAGGAAAGGCCCTCAAAAATGGCAATTTTGGTCATTGTGAGGCTTTAAATAGTAGTTATTCAACATGAGGCACGATCCAATTAACATTTTGAAAGATTTTTTTATACAGTCCAAAAAATCAATTTTCTGATGAAAAATGTTGACCCCGTACCTGTTGAACTTTCTCCAGAAGGTCAGTAATGATGATTTTTTAATGTTTAATTTTTGGCAGTAAATGTTGAGTGTGAATTATAAATGAAATAAGTGTGTTTAGAGTCATTTCCCTGCCGAAATTGGTAAAAATAGAATCTTCGGAGTAGGACGAAAAGCTTGCAAAATTGGCAATTTTGGTCACTGTGAGGCTTTAAAACGTGGTTATTCAAAATGAGGCACGATCCAATTGACATTTTGAATTATTTTTTGTATAGTCCAAAAAACTCCATTTACTGATGAAAAACAATGACCTGTCGAACTTTCTCCAGATGGTCATTAATGATGATTTTGTAATGTATAATATTTTGACAGTTTTCCTGGGCACAGAATTCTAGCCTACCTAGTATCACCTTTTCCATAATTTTCATTAGAGGAATCTAAAAAGGGATATTGGGCACTAACATTTAGAACTGCCCCTATTTCCCTTTTTAAATATAGGTAGGGTAATACTATCACTCCAGTATTTGGGGAAGTGACCTTTTATTGCCGCATTACAGATGTGGGTTAGTATTGGCACCCATAGCGGTGTGTGATTTTTTAATGCATTGACTGGGACCCCATCTGGTCCTTGGGGGTTTCCAAGCGCACTACTTTTTAGAGCTACAGTTACTTCTTCTACACTAATTGGCTTCAGGGGTTCAAAGCCAGCAACATCGAGGGAGTCTGCTTTATACCAATGTCGAATTTTTTTAAGTTAAAAATTCCTTTAAAATGTGTGAAGATGACACCTCCGTGGTTGGCATGAGGTTATCTTTAAGGACAGGGAAATGTACGATTTGCCAGAACAAGGTACAGTCACCAGTATCTGCTGCGTGTTCGACATTTGCCCATGCCTGGTCCTGGAGTTGCCTTTTGCTTGTGAATAACACTGACTTGTAATTACTTCTTAGCTCTTTACATTTTTTCCTATTTTCGAGATTACCTGTAGTGCTTTTCTTAAGATCTGATTCGCTCTGGTACAGTGAGAGTTAAACCACCTGTGATCCTTTCTTATTTTACCTGGTTCCTTTGCTGGGATTTTCAAGTTGGCACGATTGCTGCTACTATAGTATAAAATGCCTTCAGCAACCTTTTATAGTTTGCCCCATCCAGTGCATATAATATAAGCTTCCCATTCTTCTTACTATGTATCTATTAATCTTGTCTTGTTTATACCTGCCCATTCGAGGCTACCACTGTTTCGACCCCCAATTTCAATTGGAGGTGCTCAGCCTAGTCCCTTCAATTTATCACAAGTAACATTGAGCGTGAGTTTAAGTACTGAATGGTCACTGAGAGCTGAGAATGCTATTTTAAAAGATGTATTCAGATTCAGACCTTTTACTGAGATCATTATATGATCGATAATGGAAGGGTGGCCGTTCCTGTGTAATATAGATAAACTGGGTCCATTTT
>NW_028249647.1:0-20063 GCF_964263255.1 Lissotriton vulgaris | reverse complement strand
AAAATTCTTTAATTTTTCGCGGGGGTAGCGCCTGGTGCGCGCACCTGTAAGCGTACCGGAAAGCGTACTTTGGTGAAAAATAGTGAAAAAAGTTAGAAAAAAATAAACGCTTTGAATGATCAGAGTTAGGGTAGCTCTGAAAAGAGCTTTTGGGTTCTGTGGTTGATTTAGGTACCTACAAGTAGGTTCCAATACACATTCTTAAATTCAGGAGGAATATTCTATTCCCCTCATCTGAGAAGTGCACTCCATCTCCTCTGTAGATGTCTTGCATGTTGTAACGCAAGTTATTATTGTATAATGAACCCATTCCATAGTCTCTCATGTAAGCAGAAACAGATTTATTTACATGTTTCCGTGCTTTCTCAAATTGTGGACCAAATTGGTTGGACCAGTTCCATTTCTGTCTTTGGCATATATTGGAATATACCAAGGCAGTGTGGGGAAAAAGTATCATCAATTGATGAAAGGTGTCCTTTAATAGCATTTCCAGACCTACCCCAGTTAATGTGCCTAGATCGTTTCCACCACAGTGCACAATTATAAGGTCAGGTTCTGGCAGATGCAAAAAGGTTTTCACCAATGGTATCAATTGGTGACATTTTAATCCTCTGTGGCCAATCCACTTGATTTCCACATTTGATAAATCAAGGTTATGAAAATTTCTGCTAGCTGCATACCTTTGAGCCCAGTGGATGTAGCTATGTCCAATAACCCAGACAGAGTACATGATGTGAGAAGGTTCTGGTCCAGTCAGATGAAGTGTGGGAATGAAATGGCAGTTGGAACAGTAGGAGTTCACAAAAAAATAATTGTGGAGTTTCTGTGCTCTTGAATCACTAGCAATGATTGGTGGATTCAGATAGTTGAAAACTGAAAGTTAGGGTGTATGGTTATGTTGTGTGAAAGAAGCAATTTGAATGGTTTAAAAAAAGTCACCAAAAGCAAAAATACCCTGTATAGGCTGCTGTATTGACAGGTCAAACATCCTTGCTGAGTTAATTTGCAACATTGTAAGATAAACTTTTGAACCTTACAGTTCAGTTAGGAGGGAGTTGCTATGGTAACAGATAGAAAGGTTTGAGAGGGGGATGGGTGTTGGTTTGAAAATAGTGAGGGAAGAGTTTTCATTGGTTGAATTAAGGCATATGTGTACAAAGATAGAGATTTTCTATGCCAGTCTTGGTTTCAGTGTATTGAGAGCACACCTTCTCCTCTGCTAAAGAAAAATTGGTGTGTGTGTCTGACACTGTTTTCAATCTCCAAAAGCATTTCTAAAGGTAAGTAATGATTCATTTAATTTAGATAGAGATTTATTTTCTCTATGGAGAATATTTGGAAGCAGATAGTTATGTTTTAGAAGTGAAATTGTATGTTAGTATATAAGTCCTGCGCAGTGTTTTTTACATGTTATTTAAAAATCGATTTTGGGTGCAAATGAATGGTATTTTTATTTGGCCTTTTTTATGATTGCCATGTGCAGTTGATGCATGACTTTAAACATGGGTAATAAGTGATGCACTGGTGGCGCCAGGCTTTTATAAATGAGGCCCTGACTTTGTTTGATGATATTGAGTGGTTGTAGTTAGGTTCTGTGCAGTGTTTCTTACATGTTATTGAAAAATCGATTTTTGGGTGCAATTGATTGGTATATGTATTTGGCCCTTATTTATGAATGCCATGTGCAGCTGATGCATGACTTTAAACATGGGTAATAAGTGACGCACTGGTGGCGCAAGGCTTTCATAAATAAGGCCCTGACTTTGTTTGATGATATTGAGTGGTTGTACTTAGGTTCTGTGCAGTGTTCCTTACATGTTATTCAAAAATCGATTTTTGGGTGCAATTGATTGGTATATGTATTTGGCCCTTATTTATGAATGCCATGTGCAGCTGATGCATGACTTTAAACATGGGTAATAAGTGACGCACTGGTGGCGCAAGGCTTTCATAAATAAGGCCCTGACTTTGTTTGATGATATTGATTGGTTGTACTTAGGTTCTGCGCCGTGTTTCTTACATGTTATTGAAAAATCGATTTTTGGGTGCAATTGATTAGTATATGTATTTTGCCCTAATTTATGATTGCCATGTGCAACTGATGCATGACTTTAAACATGGGTAATAAGTGACGCACTGGTGGCGCAAGGCTTTCATAAATAAGGCCTGACTTTGTTTGATGATATTGAGTGGTTGTACTTAGGTTCTGTGCAGTGTTCCTTACATGTTATTCAAAAATCGATTTTTGGGTGCAATTGATTGGTATATGTATTTGGCCCTTATTTATGATTGCCATGTGCAGCTGATGCATGACTTTAAACATGGGTAATAAGTGACGCACTGGTGGCGCAAGGCTTTCATAAATAAGGCTCTGACTTTGTTTGATGATATTGATTGGTTGTACATAGGTTCTGTGCAGTGTTCCTTACATGTTATTCAAAAATCGATTTTTGGGTGCAATTGATTGGTATATGTATTTGGCCCTTATTTATGATTGCCATGTGCAACTGATGCATGACTTTAAACATGGGTAATAAGTGACGCACTGGTGGCGCAAGGCTTTCATAAATAAGGCCTGACTTTGTTTGATGATATTGAGTGGTTGTACTTAGGTTCTGTGCAGTGTTCCTTACATGTTATTCAAAAATCGATTTTTGGGTGCAATTGATTGGTATATGTATTTGGCCCTTATTTATGATTGCCATGTGAAACTGATGCATGATTTTAAACATGGGTAATAAGTGACGCACTGGTGGCGCAAGGCTTTCATAAATAAGGCCCTGACTTTGTTTGATGATATTGAGTGGTTGTACTTAGGTTTTGCGCAGTGTTTCTTACATGTTATTCAAAAATCGATTTTTGGGTGCAATTGATTGGTATATGTATTTGGCCCTTATTTATGATTGCCATGTGCAACTGATGCATGACTTTAAACATGGGTAATAAGTGACGCACTGGTGGCGCAAGGCTTTCATAAATAAGGCCTGACTTTGTTTGATGATATTGAGTGGTTGTACTTAGGTTCTGTGCAGTGTTCCTTACATGTTATTCAAAAATCGATTTTTGGGTGCAATTGATTGGTATATGTATTTTGCCCTAATTTATGATTGCCATGTGCAGCTGATGCATGACTTTAAACATGGGTAATACGTGACGCACTGGTGGCGCAAGGCTTTCATAAATAAGGCCTGACTTTGTTTGATGATATTGAGTGGTTGTACTTAGGTTCTGTGCAGTGTTCCTTACATGTTATTCAAAAATCGATTTTTGGGTGCAATTGATTGGTATATGTATTTGGCCCTTATTTATGATTGCCATGTGCAACTGATGCATGACTTTAAACATGGGTAATAAGTGACGCACTGGTGGCGCAAGGCTTTCATAAATAAGGCCTGACTTTGTTTGATGATATTGAGTGGTTGTACATAGGTTCTGCGCCGTGTTTCTTGCATGTTATTGAAAAATCGATTTTTGGGTGCAATTGATTGGTATATGTATTTGGCCCTTATTTATGATTGCCATGTGCAGCTGATGCATGACTTTAAACATGGGTAATAAGTGACGCACTGGTGGCGCAAGGCTTTCATAAATAAGGCCCTGACTTTGTTTGATGATATTGATTGGTTGTACATAGGTTCTGCGCCGTGTTTCTTACATGTTATTGAAAAATCGATTTTTGGGTGCAATTGATTGGTATATGTATTTGGCCCTTATTTATGATTGCCATGTGCAACTGATGCATGACTTTAAACATGGGTAATAAGTGACACACTGGTGGCGCAAGGCTTTCATAAATAAGGCCCTGACTTTGTTTGATGATATTGATTGGTTGTACATAGGTTCTGCACAGTGTTTCTTACATGTTATTCAAAAATCGATTTTTGGGTGCAATTGATTGGTATATGTATTTGGCCCTTATTTATGATTGCCATGTGCAGCCGATGCAAAACTTTAAACATGGGTAATAAGTGACGCACTGGTGGCGCAAGGCCTTTATAAATCAGACCCTGACTTTGTTTGATGATATTGAGTGGTTGTACTTAGGTTTTGCGCAGTGTTTCTTACATGTTATTGAAAAATCGATTTTTGGGTGCAATTGATTGGTATTTGCATTTGGCCCTTATTTATGAATGCCATGTGCAGCTGATGCTTGACTTTAAACATGGGTAATAAGTGACGCACTGGTGGCGCAAGGCCTTTAAAAATAAAGCCATGAGTTGCTATTGTATAAACTTAAATATGTTGCAATTTATTGTTTATATTGTTTGCTTTTTAACATTACTTTGTTGTTTGCTAATAGTGGTCTTTCATGTGTTTTTTTAACAGAACAACAGATTCAAATCAACTTCTGAAAAGGAAGCAAAAATGCCTTCAAGGCAAAGAAATATCAAAAATACCATACGGAAAAGGAGAACATCAACAACAGAGTTTATGGAATCCTCTTCAACAACTACTTCAAAAAACACCAGAAAAGCTTCTGGTAAGCCAATTAAGTCTTTTCTTCGCAACATATGTCGTAGGAAAAAAAATGAAATTGCTAATGTGAATATACAGAAAAAGTCAACAAATCTAAAAAGGAAAGAGAAGCCCACAAAAAATGTTTCCATTGGACCAGGAGAGAAGAGAATGGTTAGCAATAGAAGGGTAAATGTTTTTAGGGACATTCGTAGGCGAATGTTTCGCAATAGGGTAGTTTTAAATTTGCTAAAAAATGAAAAGAAAAGTAAACTAAAAGCTGCTTTTTACAAGAAAAAGAAAAGTGTAGAAAAGATTGTTGATCAGGCTTTTGAAGTTAAGAAAAAATTATTTATTTTAATAATCAATAGAATTAGGATACTTAATAAGGCAATGGATGTTTTCAAATCGAACAGTAGATGGAAAAGAATTATTAATCGGAGTAATTTTTGTGAAGTATTTTCTGGTGAATGGATGCATAGTTCAAGTTCTGAGCCTTTTTTTAATGAGGAGAGTTACTTTCAGGAAAATGATTTGGTGCATGCAGTTGACACCAGTGGTCGTGCATATGAGGTGAAAGATAGTTGTGTGATGGAAAAAGAGAAACTTGTATCTAGAGATGCAGAAGAGGTCTTAGCTGATGAAGTTTTAGGGAGACGTACTAAGGGTCCAGTGTACACATGGAAATGCAGTAGTATTTGTAGTGTGCGACAGGAATCAATTGATTTGCTTCGAAATTTCTTACGTACATATAGTAAAAAAAGTCTCAAACAAAAAATGAAGATCCTGCAAGAGTTAGATCCTTGCAGAGTGAGAGAAAGCACAGGTTTGCAAGGGCATTCACTAGCATGTCTTTCTAGAAAAGTTTGTCGGAGTGTTTTTCATCATTTTAGGATGTTAGCAGTGCATCATAATAACGTAAGGAAATTAGTGAGGAAGTTGTATTATGCAAAAAGTCCTGCACTTAAGCTTAAACAGTTAAATAGTGCTCTTTTGCATGGATCTGAAGTGGATGTGAAGACTATTTGTGAAGAAATTGAGTTTTGTTATTTTGGGAACAAAGAGGACAGTGTAGAAATAGATATAGTAATGGATGGTAATGCAGAAGATAATGGACAAATTTCAAGTATTGAAAAGTTTGATGAGGAAATTATCAAGTTTAAGGTGAAATCAAGTGAGAGGCCTAATGTAACTTGTGTGTGTTGTCGACGGACTCATTATAAAATTCAGACTAGGTTAGTTGATTTATATGCAAAAAGTGAATTGGAAAATAATAGTGAATGGGAGGATTTTGTAAGTTATTTGTTGGTGGAGAATTCTTTTGATTTGAGTTTGGATCAGCGTATTTGCACTTATTGTTTGAAAAAATTAAATGAAAATAGAATGCCTGCAAGAGCAGTTTATAATAATCTTCAGTTGATAGATATTCCTTCTGAATTGATGGATCTAAATACTTATGAATCTATTTTGATTCAATGTGTCCATCCTTTTCAGGCTATTGTTCGCATGGAGCCTAAGACAGGGAAATTGCCTCCATCAGATTTACTGAGAGGATTAAAGGGAAGAGTTGTTTATTTGCCTCTAGATGTAAAGAAAAATATTAATACAATTGGTGTAGAAAGAGTAGAAGAAGATCCTTTAGTTATTCTAGTTAATGGGGTTCCAACAAAGAGTAAGAAAATTTGGCAAGATTTAGTGGATGTTAAAAAAGTCAAGAAGGCAACGTTGTATTTAGTTAAAAACAATGAGTACTACAAACATGTAAGTGTTGGAGTAGAGGAAACAGCTACAGAAGAAGATAGTGATTCTTCAGTTGGTCAAATTGAAAAAGTTGATGTGTCTAGAACTGAAGAAATATATGAACATTATACTGTTCATCCTTTGCATTCCAAAGAAGTAATGGGAAATGCAATTGACTTGTTTCAAATGAAGGCAGCAAAAGGAAGTCCCATTAGTGTATGGGAAGAAAGTTTGGAAGCTCGTTGTTTTCCACAATTATTTCCAACAGGTTGTGGTGGACGATATGATGATCGACCAGTTCAAATTCCTGCAGCTGAATACCGGACTCTAAGATTATATGCAGAAGATCCAAGGTTTCGTCAATGCATTCCATATTTATTTCATCTACTGTTTGAAAGTGATTTGTCTGGGCTTTCTTATGCAGTTAATCATATATTAAAAAGTGGACCTCATTTGCAAAATGTATGTGCAAGGGACTTTATGGAGAAAGTTAATCTGCAAGACAGTATTTTGGAATCTCAGCTAATCAATCTCATGGCATGTCAACGTGGAACCAACGAGTATTGGTTTCGTCGTCATGGAGAATTGAAATGTATGCTAAGAAACTTAGGAACTCCTACATGGTTCCTCACTCTTAGCTGTGCTGAGTATGCCTGGGACGATTTACTTCAATTTCTACGAGAGGCAAATGAAAACATACCAAATATAGAATTGAAAACACCAGGAGAACTGTGTTCTTTAGATCCAGTGAATGTTTGCAGATATTTTAATCATAGATTTGAAGCTATGATGTCTTTTATTACCAACAAAAAAAATCCTCCCCTTGGAGAGGTTTTGGATTTCTTTTGGAGGAAGGAATATCAAGCGAGAGGTGCTCCTCATATACATATGTTGTTGTGGATTAAAGATGCACCCAAATTTGGATCAGATTCAGATGAAACAGTGATGAGTTTCATTGAAGAGTATTCAACATGTGCTGTTCCAAAATCTACTGAAGAAAACAATTTAAGGCAACAAGTTTTACGTTTTCAATCTCATCGTTGTGGAAAGTACTGTCGTCGAAAATTTAAAAACAAGGAAAAGTACTACACGAAATGTCGTTTTGCATTTCCTCGACCAGTGATTTCTAAAGGAAGAGTAAATAATTTGATGTCATCTCTACGACATACTGTGACGAGAAAATCTCCCAAAAACACATATAATTTGAAAAGAAATGAAGAATCTAAGTACATCAACGATTACAACCCAGTGATTTTGTCCATGTGGAATGCTAACA
The DNA here is from genome assembly GCF_964263255.1 of Lissotriton vulgaris. Lineage (NCBI taxonomy): Eukaryota > Metazoa > Chordata > Amphibia > Caudata > Salamandridae > Lissotriton > Lissotriton vulgaris. The sequence continues at coordinate 12,592 of NW_028249647.1, read as the reverse complement.
TGGATATTCAGTTCGTTGCTGACAACTCTATTGCTGTGGCTCGATATGTGACATCTTACATCACCAAAAAAGAAAAGACAGAACTGAAGGAAATGTGGGAGGACATTTCACATGAAAAGAGTCTAAGCAAGAAATTATACAGTTTCAGTCTGAAGATGTTGTCGCATCGAGAAATTGGAGCATATGAATGTTCTGATCGGTTATCATCAGCAAGTCTCTATGCCAAATCAAGAACAATCATTTGGGTGAGTCTTGGTCTTGCTGCAACACGAAACCGAGTTTTGAAATCTGTACAAGAAATTGAATATTTGGCGGAAAAAGAACCAAACAGTACAGATATTTTGAAGACAAATATGTTGGATACATACTATCCAAATAGAAGTACTCACCTTGAGAACACATGTTTGTATGAAGTTCTTCAAAACTACAGTTATAAGAGGAACATCACAGAAGATATCAATAATGGAAAATATGCACTCATTGGCTATGAAGGATGTCTAGTGAAGCAGAAAAAAGGCCATTTGATTAATCATCGAAAATTGAGTTGTGAAGTTCCAGACAAAAGAGAATTTTACTATTTAGCTCTTTTGCAACTCTTTAAGCCATGGCGTACAGAAGAGGAACTACTTGGAGATTTTCTCTGTTATGAAGACTCTTTTAATGCAACTAAGGATACCATAGAATGTCCTATTTTTCTAAATTATCTGCAAATGTTGAATGAAGAAATGGAGCAAGAAACCACAATTGCTGAAGAGATAGCTAGAAACAGTTCTCAAGATAGTCAGAGTTCTACTTCATTGAGCCAGGATCCACTAGGAGGACCAATTATCCAAAATGAAGCTGCCACTGCCATGGATGAGGTGGAAAGAGCTATGGAACAAGCTCAAGAGGATGGAGTTAACTTAGAAGATTTGGTAACGCAACTAAACATTGAGCAGAAAAAGATATATGATGAAGTCACAGAGCAGATTGAACATGGATTCAGACATGAGAAAAAAGAGTGCTCATGTATATTATTTGACCCTGTCCGACTGTATGTAAGTGGAGAAGCGGGGACAGGAAAAAGTTTTCTAATTAAAGCCGTTGCAAGTTATCTGCAGAAAAGGACTGATTCACCACTGTCTTGTGTTGTAACTGCTCCAACTGGTCTGGCAGCACATAACATTAAAGGGATTACTCTACATCGTTTATTGATGCTGCCAGTTGAACATGATAATAAATTGCATTACAACAAGCTATCTGGAGATGCGTGTTCTGAAGTTTCAAGAGTCTTGAAGAAAATGAAACTTCTTATCATAGATGAAGTAAGCATGGTCTCAAATCTAATGCTTGCTTTTGTGCATTTGAGAATGCAAGAAATTCTTAAAACAGACTATGATGTGTTATTTGGAGGAAAACACATTATTGTTTTTGGAGATCTATTGCAGTTGACTCCAGTAAAAGGACAACCAGTGTTTAAAATGCTCACGCATGAAGATACCAGGAAGTCCCTTGGAAGCATTGGAAATGTTAATATATGGCTAAATTTTAAATATGCTGAACTGCTTCAAAATATGCGACAGGCCAAGGATGAAGATTATAAAAATATTCTACAAGATGTAAGAATTGGAAAAATGACTGAGAAAGGGAAAAAAGCTTTGCATAGTCGATTAATTTCAAATTTGTATGCAAATGAAAACATTCTTCCAGAGAATATTTTTAAAAAAATGACTGAGAAGAAATCTGGGATATGTTTGATGCCAACTCTGCAAGAATGTTCCATCTTCAATCAAAAAATGTTAGACTTAGAAAATGAAGAGATTGTGAAACTGGAAGCAATAGATAAAATAGAGCATATGGGTGCAACAATTGTTTTGTCAGAAAATTTGAAAACTAAATTGCATTCATTGGAGAAAAGTATTTCAAAAACAGCTGGTTTTGAAAAGACTCTGAATGTGTGTTTAAATTGTCGTATCATTTTGAGAAGGAATTTAAATGTTGAAAGCGGTCTGGTAAATGGAGCAATGGGTTATGTTGTTGATTTTGTGAATTACAGAAATAGAGATGGAATTGAATTTTTAAAAATAAAATTTGATGGCATTGAACAAGTACAACAAATAAGTCGTTGTTCTGCTAGATTTTTACTTGTAAAAGACTTATATGTTCGCCGAAAACAGTTTCCTGTTTGTTTGGCGTATGCAGTGACAATTCATAAATCTCAAGGTTTAAGTGTAGATAGTGCATTGGTGAACATTGGAAGATCTGTGTTTAAAGAGGGTATGGCATATGTGGCATTATCTCGAGTCAGAACTTTATCAGGATTGTACTTGATTGCGTGTGATGAGACAAAGATTTCTGCCGATCTAGATTGTGTTAAAGAATACAATAGGTTAAGAAGAGAGTATGCTCCACATTTGCCTCAATATCCTCTGTTTGAAAAACGTGTGGTAGGCCGAAAAAGAAGAAATGAGGATAATTGTAGTGAGGTAGTTGCAAAAAGACAAAAAGTAGAGAAAACTGTAATTGAAAACAGGAAGAAAAAGAATTGTGGAGAAAATGTTGTTGGATTTCAGTTTGAAAACAGTTCTGGTGTCAACTGCTATGCTAATGTAGTGGTTAATGTTGTTTTTTTTCTTAAAAGTTTACAAGAACAGATTGTTGAAAATCGGGATCAAAGATTGTGTGGTTTATTGAATTCTGTGTTTCAGAAATGTAGCAGTGTTACAGCACAAATAGAAAGTGTAACAGAAATTCGAAATATTTTAGATTTGTGTTCTGGTCAAGATAAATTTTCACAGAACATTCAGCAGGATTGTCAGGAATTTTTAATGTATATGTTTGGTGTTTTGGAAGATGAAGGTGTAGATGTAGATAATCTTTTCAGTCTTTCTTATCAATGGCAGCATGACTGCCACAATTGTAGTTTATCAAGTACTACTACAATAGACACTGAAAGATTTATATATTTGACTTTACCAGACTGTAAATCAGTGTCTTTTAAAAATCTAGTTAAAGCAGCAGATCATAATATGGTGTGTACCCAATGTAACTGTACAATGCTGTCCACATTATTTATACAAAGGTATGGGCAGTATATTATTTTAGTTTTCCAACGATGTAGACCTGATGGAACTAAATTGACAACTTCTATCAAAAATTTTGTGGCTTCTCAGTTATCAATTTCTGGAAGGACCTTTACAACTGAAGCTATTATTTATCATGATGGATCTTCGACCACCTCAGGACATTATACATGCTACTTAAAATCTGAAAATGGATGGAGTTACTGCAATGATTCTCATTTAACTTATAAACAACGTTTGCCTTATGACTCTACAAATTCTTATCTAGTGTTTTTAAAACCAAAGTTTTAGTAAAGGGAATTGGCCTTTGAAGACGGGAATAGTTAATAAAAGTTAGTTAGTTAGTTAGTTAATCTAATATTTGAAATTATTTATCTCATGTAGATACTTTAAGTGGATCTCAAAGTAAAAAATACTGATATATCTGACACAAATTGGCCGTGAGGAAAATGTAAGATATGATGTTGTTAGAAGTTGATGAAATCGAAGTTATAGAGCACAGCAGACTTTTTTTCACCAAAAGGACCTTCACTATCTGCAATCTCATGTAGATACTTTAAGTGGATCTCAAAGTAAAAAATACTGATATATCTGACACAAATTGGCCGTGAGGAAAGTGTAACATATGATGTTGTTAGATCTTTTTTCATAGGAAGTCGATGAAATGGAAGTTATAGAGCACAGCAGACTTTTTTCCACCAAAAGGACCTTCACTATCTGCAATTTGGTCTCACGGAAAAGTAAGTGAATCAAAGATTAGTGTACTTATATGAGATGTATGTTTGAATGGGTTTTTTTAAACACAATCTTTTAGATTGTGTTTTTTTTTTCCCGCTGTTATATGATGAAGACTTTGATCTCACTAATTTAAGTGAAATTCAATATATTCTGAGAACAGCAAAAATAAATAATGTAACATATTGTAGAAGTTATTGTGTAGTTTGCATTGTGTAATTTATATTGTGTTCACATTGTCTTATACTCATTTTCTTTTTCACCCTTATTTACCTCTCTTTACTAATTTACACTCTTTTTTCATCGCTGTTTCTTTAGTGCACTTCATTCACAACTTCTTAATCTAATAGGAACTGTCTGCATTTCCTCTGTTCCTTCCACCACTTTTTATCTTTTTCATATTCTCACAGTACCACTGCTTTAGTTTCCTAACCCTCTCTTTCTTTTTCTCCTTTTTTTTTCTTTCGCATCCATTGTACTGTAGTTCACTTAGTTCTTCCTTTTGTCTTTCTGTGTACTTACTCTCTCACTCCTGTTTTATCCATCGTTCTATACTAACTTCATTCCTTTCATCCCTTCACTCTGTTACTTTACTTCACTCACTCTCAATCATCTTCTATTCCTCTTTTTTATTTATAGTTTCTCAATCAGACTTCTCTCCTTTTCACTCATTTTTCTTTTATTTTCTTATCTTTACTGATTTTGATTTGATATCTTACATTCTTTTAGTATCTTATTTACCTTTAGGAATTTGTTCTCTTTCTATTTCTTTTTCCTTTTTTTTTCTCTTTCTACATTACTTTCTTTCTGTTTTTGTATCCTTCACTATTGCATCATTTCTTAGTAAACTTTTGTAGATTTTTAAACCTCATGAACTGTTGTTTCTATTTTATTATATATTTTTAAGAAATTATAACGTGTTTTTTCTTTTATCTTTCATAGATACAAGTTTGCATTGATTATATGGTAAGTGTGTTTACAAAATCTTTTTTGTTATCACCTTTTGTTTTATTTTCACTATTTTTCTGTCACCCTACCGCACCCCTATTTCCTTACTTTGCTTCCCTCACTTATTCTTTTGTTCCATGTTTACTTCCGACCACATTCAATTTCTTTCAGTACTTCTGCCTATGCACACTCCTTCACTTACCTTTTTTACTGGTTCACTTAGTCCCTTTGTGACAGTCCTTCTTTTACTCTCTCTCTTGTTTGTCTCTATTACTCCCCATGTGTTACCCTTATTCACTTACATGTACCCTCTTTCACCCCTTTTTACTTATATTCACTGATATTTACTTTCCCTCAATCACTGCTATTCTTTTCCTCTGATTCCGTCACTACCTGACATTCCCATACTTAACTGTCCTTCTTTTTACTTTCAACATCCATTTACAATCTCCCTTAACCTCTGCTTTAGTCTTCTTCCTATTTCTTCTTTCTTTTGCTCCCTTATTCATTTTTCTTTTCTCAGTTACTTCCTTTTACACTTTTTATCTGTCTTACTATCTATTACACAGTCCCTCCTTCATTTTTTTTTCTTTTTTTTTGTTAGTGCGCTGACGGTACGCGCACCGGTGCGCGCACCGAAAGCGAAATATAAAAAAAAATATTTTAAATTAAAAATATTATCTCAATATACATTATAGTGTTCATTTTTACAAAAACATACTTTAGCAATTCACTAAAAAACACATAGGTATGAGTCTGTATAAAAAGTTAGGAATTAGCATTAAAAAAACCTATGAAATTCACTGAAAAAACCATAGGTTTCACACCAGTTATAGTTAGGAATTAGCATTTAAAAAACCTATGAAATTCACTGAAAAAACCATAGGTTTCACACCAGTTATAGTTAGGAATTAGCATTTAAAAAACCTATTAAATTCACTGAAAAAACCATAGGTTTCACACCAGTTATAGTTAGCTGGAAATTTTACTGATATAAAACCATTGAAATTCCCACGTTATAGTTAGTCGGACTCACTATAACTTGCGCGTGCAATGCACTGCTGATGACATCACATATTACATCACTCATGACATGGTCAGTGACATCACTCATGACATCACTGATGACACCATCCTTGTGACACAGTGACAGACCTCCTTTCAGTGTAATGTAACCCATGAAACACATATTCAAAAATAGAAACTAATATTTTCAAAAAAGTGGATATACCCATACCAGTTACAACAACCAATTCAGTAATACCACCATCTAATACACATCCACTCATGTGTATGTATATGGGTTATTAGATATTTTTATTAGTATCAGTATGAGTGTCTATATGGTTTGGTGGGGGTATTACTTAGCACATAGATGCATGAGTGACTGACTCTTTGTTTGTATGTGTTTTGAAGACAACATATGTACAGGACTGTATGGGTGGATGAGTGTCTATATGTGTTTGTTAGTGAGTGAATGACTGTCTCACTAGTGTCTTTATCAGTAACTACATATGTTTTAATCTAGTATATATGAATATTGATGTATATAAGTGAGTATATGTGAGAGTAAGAGATTGTAAGAGTTCCTGTTTAAATAAGTATGTGTTTCTATAAGTGATTGTTTAAGAGAATAAATATGTGTAATTTTAAATAGAAGTAAGGTGGAAGTGTGTGTATAACTCTATATTCAAATAAATGGATGTCCAATAGTTTATTTGCACGTGTGAATATGTGTGTGAGTAACTTTTGGATGAATGTCGGTGTGTAACAGGATGTATAGGTGTATCACTTCATATGATGAGTGAGTATATGTATGAGTGACTATATAGAACTGTTGGTGAATGAGTGGATGTGTATATAGATAGTGGAATTACTGAATTGCTTGTTGTAACTGATATAGGTATCTCCATTTTTTAAAAAATTTCAGTTTCTATTTTTGAATATGTGTCTCAAGGGTTACATTATAGTGAAAGGAGGTCTGTCACTATGTCACAAGGATGGTGTCATGAGTGATGTCACTGACCATGTCATGAGTGATGTAATATGTGATGTCATCAGCAGTGCATTGCACGCGCAAGTTATAGTGAGTCCGACTAACTATAACGTGGGAATTTCAATGGTTTTATATCAGTAAAATTTCCAGCTAACTATAACTGGTGTGAAACCTATGGTTTTTTCAGTGAATTTAATAGGTTTTTTAAATGCTAATTCCTAACTATAACTGGTGTGAAACCTATGGTTTTTTCAGTGAATATATATATATATCCAGAGACTCTATCATGTCGTATACTCTACGCTGTAACTGCAAAGCTACAAGCCTCTTTGAGGTACCCTGGCATGGGTTCAAGATACTGCACTTTATATTATACCATGCAGTAGTAGATTGAACACTTAACTAGATACTGGATTTTGCTTGTTTGTGTAATCCACTATACTGCACAAGGGAGTCTTCTTTGAACCAGGAACTTGTGCATTTCTCTGGATTGTATAGTGCTCCCAATTCTCGTCACATCTCTTTTGAGGAGGGTGTGGGTGGCAGATTTGCCCTGTCTCCACTGTCGGTCGGGCAGCTGTCCCCCCGGCAACTCTTGGGGTGCATTTTGGATTGGTAGACCATGAAAGTCACCTCAAGCCCCTGCATAGCTGCCAAGGTTTCGGATTGCTATGTGTGACATTTTTTAAATTTCAGTGCAATTATGAGTGACATTTCAATGATTATGAGTGACAATTTTTCACGAGCAAAACCAAGCAATGAAGTCCATGGGAATGGATGAATATGGCAAATTATACCCTTTTGAGCTGTGAGAAACTCTAAAAAGATCTTGAAACTTCTGCAGAGCACCTGAAATTAAAGGTTGCTATTGATCACAAAATGTCTGCTTTTTATAACCAGGTGTGCTTTGTATCTGGGATTTGTGTGCCCATGCATTATGATAGGAAAGGAGAAAACTATTATTCTCAGAATACAAAGTGTTTAGGATTAACTAGTCAGGATTCACGGTGTTACAATTCGAATGAAAAACACAACAGGAAGCAGCTACGGAACGGCCACATTTGAGTACTTGATGTCATGTGACACAGAGAGTAATGTAAACCCTTCTCCCCACCATAATAACCACAAGCTTCAACCAGGCTTTGACTGACCCAAAAAAAACAGCAGCAATTGCTGCTCAGTGTGCATATTCACCTTCCTGCTAGCAACAAAAACGCAAGCCTGACTGGGGTTGGAGTGGCCTGTTTCGATTATTGACTTCACTATTGCTCACTATTCTGCAGCAGGTCACTGGAAGGTCGTATTACAGAAAGTCCATCGTAAAATAAAACACTTTACAAAGACACCTTTTTTAAGAAAGTCCATCGTAAAATAAAACACTTTACAAAGACACCTTTTTCAAATCACTTTCAGTCCTTGAGCCTGAAATCGACATGAGCAAATGACCAGTATTTAGCAACCTTACTTACTAGTGTGGTTGTCTCCATTGAATAGTGCTGGCGTCCATAGCAATGTAGGCAGGGGCTCCGGCAGAGGCTCGGTCTCTCGTTGCACAACGGCAATTCGACCAGTGGCAATGGAGGCATCAGTCCAGATTTTCGAAAGTTAGTGACCCCAATGGTGCGGATTGCTGATTCAAGAAGAGGCTACTTCACCCCAGGGCAGAGGAGTGCACAGCACAGACTGCGGACGGCCTGCAATGCTGGTCTCTGGTGCAGAGCCGAGTACAGTAGCGCCTGGTCACAGTGTAAACGGACAGGTGTGCCCCAGCACCGGACGGACTGCCGCTGGCGCCCGCGTTAGTCCAGGCTGCGGAGTCTATCCTGGCGGCAGCCCTGAAAGAGAGCACTGGAGACCGGGGGACACCCCCGTGCTCCCTCAGCGGCGGAGTGGGGGTGCAGTGTTCAGAGGTGCTGCCACACAGTTCCGGATTTTAAAAGATGTCCCGAGGGAGGGACGGACGCTGCGTGCAGCTTCCGGGTCCCTCGGGGAAGCCTCTGAGTCCGTCCCAGTGCCTTGCCTCTCTGCCCGGCCCAGCCCACACCGCCTCCCGGCCCTGCCCACCTGTCCTGCCGCTGTGAAGCTGCCAGAGTTTGGGACCAGGATCCGGGTCAGGGGGCAGCAGGTGCTCCCATGAGTGCAGCAGAGATGAGCCTTCTCTCGTGTTCACCACCCGGTCTCCCCCTCGGCACGGGAGACCGGCGGGCACATCAAGGCTTCCCCCAGGCAGGGGGAAGCGAAAACCACGTCCTCCCGGCCCCGCCCACAACCAGGCGGTGGCCATGTTGAGGCGGCTCGGCCGCGGCGGTGATCTCGGGGGGCAAAACGAGGGGTGGGCACCCTCAATATTAAAATACAAAGATTAAAACAAAAGAGAGAAGCCCCGCAAGGCTCCCCCCCCCCAATTTTTTCCCGAAAATTCGCGGGGGTGCGCGCACGCGTGCGCCCTTATAGATATATAATTGATTTCTCTTCTAATTTTCTCAGGAACCACTGGAGGGATTTACACTATTTAACCAAAAGCGTGATCTGCGTACCAGACACTACCATTTTGACAAGTTTGGTGTAATTTCCTTTAGTGGTTCAAGCTGTAGCCGAGTCTAAAGGTCCTATGGAAATTAACATGGGGAAAACACGTTTTGGGACCCCCCTTTTTTCTCAGCCCCCACTTGACTAATCCCCCCCAAACTTTCAGGGAAGGAGAGGAGCGGAGCGAGCCATCTTCTTTGAGAAATTTGCGAAGATTCATCAACCAGCGCCAAAGTTATTCCCAATAGAATGTTGGTGATTTCCTATGGAAACTAGGGGCCAGATGTAGGTAAGTAACATTTACCGAATCTTAATTACCGAAAATTACCGAATTTTACCGATTCGGTAATTAAGATTCGGTAAATGTGAGGGGTTGGTATGTAGGGAATCCAGATGTTCCCTTTTACCGAATCGGTAAAATTCGGTATTTACCGATTCGGTAAATACCGAATCGGTAAAGCCTATTGATTCCTATGGGCTTCAAAGCCCATAGGAATCAATAGGCTTTACCGATTCGGTATTTACCGAATCGGTAAATACCGAATTTCACAAGGGTGCAGGGGGTGTCACTTTGACACCCCCTGGCACCCCCTAAACAGGCGTGGGTACCATGTAGCAGGCATACATGCCCTAAGGGCAGGTCTGCCTGTCACATGGCATAGGTGTGCATGCACACATGTGCATGCACACCGGAATCGGTATTTTACCATGAGGTTTTATTTCATGGTAAAATACCGATTCTGTAAGGCCTCTGGGACTCAGAAGAGTCCCACCTACATATGTAAAATACCGAATCGGTATGAATACCGATTCGGTATTTTACAGATTCGGTAACTTTACCGATTCGGTAAATATACCGAATCGGTAAACAAGGTCCCCCTACATCTCATTGACCCATTTACCGGTCGGTAACGGCCGAAATCGGCCGTTACCGACCGGTAAAGGCCACCTACATCGGGCCCTAGGTCCTAACTATATATACCTACTGGCTACCGCCATATATATATATATAATTTTTTATATATATATATATATATATATATATATATATATATATATATATATATATATATATATATATATATATATATATATATATATATATATATATATATATATATATATATATATATATATATATATATATATATATATATATATATATATATATATATATATATACATATATTACCTACTGGCGGTCGCCAGTAGGTATATATAGTTAGGACCTAGTTACCATAGGAAATTCCCAACATTCTATTGGGAATAACTTTGGCGCCGATTGAGGAATCTGCGTGTAATTTTCCTTAAATGTGCTCATCTACGCTCCGCTCCTTCCCTGAAAGTTTCGGGGGGATTCGTCAAGCAGGGGCAGAGAAAAAAGGGGGGTCCCAAAACGTGTTGTCCCCATGTTAATTTCCATAGGGATCTTTAGACACGGCTACAGCTCGAACGGCTGAATGGAACTACACCAAACTTGGCAAAATGGTAGGTCCTGGTATGCAGATGTGCCTTTGCTCTGTTTGGTGAAAATCCCTCCAGTAGTTCTTGAGAAAATTGAATTGGAAATTTTTCAAATTGCATTTTCTATGGGACCTTTAGACACGGCTACAGCCCGAACGGCTGAATGGAATTACACCAAACTTGCCAAAATGGTACGAACAGGTATGCAGTAGTGCTTTTTCTTTGTTTGGTGGAAACCCCTCCAGTAGTTGTTGAGAAAATTGAATTTGAGCAAATGATATATCTATATGCATTCAACATTCTATTGGGAATAACTTTAGCGCCGATTTAGGAATCTGCGTGTAATTTTCCAGAATTTTGGCCAGCTCCGCTCCATTCCTTCCCTGAAAATTTCGGGGGGATTCATCAAGCGGGGGCCAAAAGGGGGGTCCCAAAATGTGTTTTCCCCATGTTAATTTCCATAGGGACCTTTAGACACAGCTACAGCCCGAACGGCTGAATGGAATTACACCAAACTTGGCAAAATGGTAGGGCCTGGTATGCACATGTGCCTTTGCTATGTTTGGTGAAAAACCCTCCAGTAGTTCTTGAGATAATTGAATTTGAAATGTTTCAAATGGCATTTTCTATGGGACCTTTAGACACGGCTACAGCCCGAACAGCTGAACGGAATTACACCAAACTTGGCAAAATGGTAGGGACAGGTATGCAGTAGTGCCTTTTCTATATTAGGTGAAAATCCCTCCAGTAGTTGTTGAGAAAATTGAATTTGAGCAAATTATAAATCTACATGCGCTCACCGTACGTGCACCGTACGCGTACGGTACGCGTGCCGTACGCGTACCTGCGCGTACCGTTACGTGCACGAGCGAGTTTCTGATTGGCTGGCAGTAGACTGTCAACATTCCAAATTGTCCAAACCAGGAAGTGTTGGCCACCATCTTGTTTTTCAGGAGAACTGAGGCACAAGAGAGCCCAAAACAAGAGTGGAAAACAGGAAAAGGGGGCAGGGTAGAGACCCCCTAACCCTCTATCCCTTCTCAGGGGGTCCCAGAAGGACCCCCAAGGGCAAACAAAAATTAAAAATCGAGGGGTACGCACACCGTACGCGTACGGTGCGCGTACCCCGCGATTTAAAAGAAAAATTATACATTTCTTTTTGCACTTGGTGGTCCTTCTGGGACCCCCAGAGAAGGGCTAGGGGGTCAGGGGGTCTCTACCCTGCCCTCTTTTCGCATTTTCCACTCTTGTTTTGTGCTCTCTTGTGCCTCACTTCTCCTGAGAAACAAGATGGCTGCTCAGGTGGTCCCAGAAGGATAATAACATATATAAACGTTATCCGCTAATAAAATTAGCATTTACAAAATCTTTGAAATGTATTGAAAAAAAATATAGGTTTCACGCCTGATATAGTTAGGAATTAGCATTAAAAAACCTTGCAAATTCACTTTAAAAAACCATAGGTTTCAGGCCTTATATAGTTAGGAATTAGCATTTTAAAAACCTTGCAAATTCACTTAAAAAACCATAGGTTTGAGGCCTTATATAGTTAGGAATTAGCATTTAAAAAACCATTGAAATTGCTCCTATATACACACACATGTGTGATCAAGCACTCCGTGGAGTGCGAAACGCGTCACGTAAAGATTTATGATGGAATAAATCTTCATTTGGACTAATCTGTGGATTGTGGTTTTTATATCTTTTGCCCGAGTGCTCGTGAGGAACGCCATTCGTGTACTTATGTTAAAATCCGGCTGCTCCGCCGGTTCGAGCCACCCCTATTGAAGGCGAAGGGTTGCCAGCAGGAGCGTTTTCAAGAAACGAAGTATATATATATATATATATATATATATAT